>NC_143012.1:141559952-141762452 GCF_055824585.1 Amblyomma mixtum | reverse complement strand
GACCTGTTAATTGTCAGCAAGTCGACTGTACTTATATCGGCAGGAGTCATTGACAGTACCCTCAGTGAAAATCTTCCAGTTTACGCAATTTGTATTTATGATGTCACACAAACTAACCCTAGCATGAAAATACAAAAGAAAATGCAGCATATTAATTGTGACACGTTAGATACTTTCAGAAGTGCTGTTATCAAGTTTGACTGGGGGCCTGTACTGAAATATATAAATGCTGATGAAGCATTCCATTTTTTCTTAGAACAGTTCATTTTAATTTATAGAGAATGTTTTCCATACAAGACAGTTAAAGCAGCTAAAAAGGCTCGCAAGCCCTGGGTCACGGCCCATATTCTTAAATGATTTCAAAGAAAAACAAACTGTATCAGAAATTCCTTAAAAGTCGCGACTCAGAAGACTTCTTAGTCTTCAAACGACATCGGAATAAACTAAATGCTGTCCTAAAGAAAGCGAAAAATGACTATCACATCAACCTATTTTATGGCATCAAAGATCAGAAGATCGTTTGGAAAAGACTAAACACACTGTTGTGTAAGGAGCAGTCTAATGTGCCTAGCAGTTTAATTATTGATAACGAAACATTTACCGGTAAAGACCTAGCTGAGAAATTCAATGACTACTTCGTTTCGCTTGCAGATTCTGCACATGATCCTAGTGCTATTGATTACATAGGCAATTATAAGTCCAATACTCTCTTCCTTACTTCGTGTGACGACGCGTAGGTACTGTCAGCCTTCAGGCGTATGAAGGTTAGTAAATGTGAAGACCCATTTGGAATTAAAATGCAACCAGTTATGCATGTTATAGATATTATTTCTCCAGTTTTAGCTCACATTTATAACTTAGCTCTAGATACAGGTGTATTTCCTTCTGAAATAAAAAAGGCAAAAGTGATTGTCTTACACAAGGCGGTTCTAAAGGTGTTCTCAATAATTACCGGCCTATATCTATTTTGCCAATATTTTCCAAGGGCTTAGAGCGAATAATTTTTGTACGCCTGTCTGATTTCCTTCAAAAATATAATGTCATTACAATGAAACAGTTCAGATTTAGGCAGCACTCATCTACAGAACTGGCACTGCTCCGACAAAAAGAATTCATTTTCACGAACATCGAGAACAAAATGATCACTTTAGGAATATTTGTGGACTTCTCAAAAGCCTTTGGCAGAATAAATCATACTACCCTTCTCTTAAAACTTTCTGCATACGGTATTAGGGATAAGATGCTTAATTTAATTTCCAATTACCTCAGTAACCGCGAACAGTTTGTCACTGTTGATAATTTTCACTCTGCTTACAGGCCTCTTAAACATGGAGTTCCCCTGGGAAGCTTACTGTGTCCGCTGCTATTCAATATATATATTAACGATCTAATAAATATAGATAAAGAAGTTGAATATGTAATGTATGCAGACGACACCACTTTCTTTTTAACTGGCTCAGACGTAAATGGCTTAGTGGCGAAAGGAAATGAAGTCTTGGATAAACTGCATCTGTGGTCTATCAAAAATTCTCTCTTAGTTAACTCAAGTAAAACAAAAGCTGTATTTTTCAGAGCCAAAAACACGAATTATAACATAGAAAATCCTCTGAGATTGGGGTGAATGACATAGAAATAGCTAAGGTAGTCAAATCCCTGGGTGTTTACTTTAATGAATACATGCTGTGGGATGCTCATATTGAGCATCTACAGACCAAGTTGTCTCGTGCAGTCGGAATTCTTAGAAAACTCCAATATATGCTACCTGAGAAAACCAAGCTTCTTTTCTATATAGCACTGTTCGAATCCAATATAAAATATTCTATCTTAATCTGGGGCAGCACTACAGCCACCAATAGAAACAAGCTGTTAACGGTACAAAAAACCGCTCTGAAAGCAATAGCAAATGTGCCTTCTTTTTCGTCTTCTGGGCCTTTATACTCAAAATATAATATAATTAAAGTTTCCTCGTTTTATGATTTGCGCCTCCTCCAACTCTAGAAATCATTGTCCGAACGTCGAATGCCGTTCTTAGAAGAAACTATCAATTTACGCGAAAATACGCACTCCCATCTAACTCGCCATCATGAAGTTTGGTATGTTCCACGTCCTCGCACTAATTACGGATTTCAAACACTAAATTACAACTTACCTGCTTTGCTTAATCAATTTCGCCTACCCAGCTCTTCCGTTCGTTTACCTTCGAACCAGCAGATGAAAACTTTATTTTTATAATATTTGCTAGCCTTGCCTTTGCGATGCCTTGATTGCTCTTTGTGTTGGAATGTGTTTGCTTTAAAATGCCTTTTCTTTTTGTATGTGACGTAAGATATATTATGTTGAATGCTTTTCCGGTTGCGGATAAACCGCACATTCTTATTTTCTCGATTTCTTTTTTGCTATGTTCAAATTGTGAACTAAGTGCTTTGTATGTTTGTATGTATGTTTTATATGATTTCATTATCCCTGCCGCCGATGTAGTTCAGGGGAAGGGAACGTTGTCAAGCCGCAATATTGCGGCTTTTTTTTCCCTCCTCCTGAGCCATGTGATTTTCCTTACATATCTGGAATAAAGTTGACTTGACTTGGTATAGGGGCTAAGGGTCAGTGGTGACGCCAAGCAGCAAACTAGCTAGCCTTGTTATAAGGCCTTACCGGGAAAGGTATATTCGCTGCATACTGGTTCAAATACTCAGCCATTAATATGGCTTACAGTGAAGCATGGTTTCACCTTTTAATCCTTATACACCCACCCACAACCAAACATATTTAGAACAGAACATCTCCTTAGCGTTACCGTCTTCTATGTTACTTGTTTTCAAATCTCTTTTGCAGTATCAGCTGGTCATTCTAACGCCACATGACACAAACGTAACTTCGCTAAGATCCTCGGATAAGTCCAGACCTGAGCTGTTCATTTTATTCTCTCAAACTATTCTTGAAGCTCCAGTGTCACCGCACTAAAGGTGAATCTGAAAATTTCTTTGTCTCGTGCACAAACTGCAGCTTATTTTACTCTTTACCGTGACATAACCAACTAGTCTGTTCCAACTCGTGGTTCCTTCTGCACAACCCGCACAAGCACCGTTGTGCCTCAGTCAGATTATGCCACTGCATTTCAAGATTCCCTTTAGTTTGCGTTTCGACCGTGTAAAATCACTCCAATGTGCTATTTTGAATAACTGACTAATAATTTAAAGCACGCAATCTTAGCTATATTAAAAATGGGATTATCCCAGTTTTAATGAAGGACAGCTGTTAGTAGAACAGTGTGCTGAGCGGCTACTTGGTACGACATTATAAAAACGATAACTGCGCAAAAAGAACGCTAAAAGAGTCTGCGCTTATCCCGTGATCATGTTCTTTCTTTTCCCGTACCTTTTTGAGCAGTTCTTGTTTTATAAGGTTTTTAGAAGCCTGCACTGCAGCCTGGCTTGTTCAAGTCACTGTGATTGTCCTGATCGAGAATTCACAACAAGAATCGCGTCGTCGCCCTGAAATAGCTATTGTAGGTTTGGGGGCAACATAACTTTTCAGTAAGTTTTAAAGCACAGTACCCTTAGGAACCGCGATCAAAATCTCTGAAGGATACGTAGCAGAAACAACCGTGTGCTCGCTTCGGTTGCGATCACTGCAACGAATGCAACTAGCTGCACAAAGCTAAATTCATTTCAGCATTCGAGAAAACACCGCGTGCGTACTGAGCTTTCACAGATGCACTTCCGCTGCCTTGACGGAAACACTTTCACTACGCGGACAATTGTCACTGTGCTGTTCCGCTTATGCACGCAAATTCACCGTGAGCAGTTGTTACTCCCCGTTGCTCATGGTGATTAAAACTCATTGAAATTTTAGCAAGTCGGAATCTTTTAAAGTGCGCAAGGAGGGGCGAGCTTTCGAGCACCTCTCCCCTGAGGTCATGTGACCAAAGTAGGTCTGGGTGGTGAAGGCAGTGCAGAGGCTGCTGGAACAAACTCCCTCGGTCTTGTCCAGGGGGCAGGTACTCGTGACCGAGTTAGGCCTGGCCATATGCGGAGTTAGCGTGGCCGTTCTATGGCGGGGTAAGGAGGCGGACGGGGGGGGGGGGGGTGATGCAGGTATTACCTGTAAGCAGCGGACCAGGGGCTGTCATCTGAATTTTGACACTTTGTAGATCTGCTCTTGTCTCTTACAACTCATCCCATCAGCAGCCCATGAGGTTGTTCTGCTGTGACATCACGACTGACGAAGTGTGCACAGCAGTTAACAAGGGCCAGTTACAGCGGAGATGGAAAGGAAAAGGAAAAATAAGAGGCCTAAGCGCTGCGCTGTTCGAATTTCTTTTCATCATGTTTTTACTTGGGTAGTAGTAGCGTAAGCACTTTCCCGTTCTCCATGATTCATTCTAAGATGGCTCTAACGTCTTTTTCTTGCCATCCAGGTAAAAACGCGATGAAAAAAATCGAGCAGCGAAGCGCGTAGGTACCGAGTTCGATTCACTTTTCATCGCGATTGTGGATCATGCAAAAGCTTATAAATAAGTGCTTCCCATGGAAGGCAATAAAAAGGTGGCATTGGTACGCCTGAAGTGAAGGGACACATGCCTTAAGCGAACGCACACAAAATGCACATCGGCGGCTGTCGATTGTTTACTCGGCGTGTTTCCTGCAATGTGAGCAGCCATGCTAAACAAATGTGATGGCCACATCAAGCCGAAAGTGCATTGAAGAAATATTTGATAGACACCTGCACATCAAACATAAGCCGCCTACCAGAGTCATGGCGTTCAGTCCAACTTCATCACTAGGCCACTGGGTCACATCGATGGACGTAAGCGTGTAGCTGCTCTGCAGAACCGTGGCCAACTTTTGCAAAACCAGTGTGTCTCCTTCGTCGGCCAGGGCCAGCTTGAGGGTATGCAGACGCTGACTGTGCGCAACCCAGTTGCAAAGCACTTGCGCGTCTTCCTCGCTCACAGAGAACCCTGCGAGGACGCGGAAGAACTTGATGGTCAATTTTTGAAAGAGCACCAAAGAAAATTTAACAGCAGTTAGCCTGCCACTCAGTTAAACGCTTAGCGGTACTACAAATTAACTGGAAAAAGGCGCAAACCTCAAAACAAATGCACTAATAAACGAAGATAGAAGGAAGAGGAAGAGGAAAATCAAACTCACGCAGTGCAGATTTTTTAGTGGGAAATGGTGCGCCGTTTTCTCAGGTATTAATGGGCAATTTTCGTCGCATTAATAGGGGCAAGAACTGCGATTAAGATATGCGTTCATGCTCCCTGCCTTGAAGACGGAGCCAGCGTTACAAGAAACTTGAGGCGACACTTAAGCTCTCCTCGAAGGGTATTCCGCGATAGCATTTATAGGTTCCTTCACTTACCTGCGGTCCTCTTTCCTTATCGCTTCTCAGGCAGGGCAGTTCTCTACTTAACGTGCATAGATCGCGGAAAGTCGTAACTGGCACAGTGGTGCAATTGCTAAGCGATGTACTATCGCGCTCACTATAACTTGCAACCCGCGAGCGTGTGGCTGCAGCGTTTTCGGAAGCATGGTGGGGCCGACAAGCGGCGCGCCTGAAAGCTAAGTGGAAATGATTCTGCTGTTAAATCAGCCAGGAGCATACCCCGCGTCCTCTCTTTGATTCTCACAGGCGCCGGCCGTCTAGCCTTGCACAGGTGTGGTTTTAGGGTGGGGCCGACGCTTTATGCTAAGGCCGGTGGCGTAATTATGAGCTGAAGCAGTGAGCTACGAGAGCGAGCAGTCGCAGGAAGACCTATAATTAATTCAGCGACATAAAACACCCTGTACGAACAGTTCTATTTGTCAGAACGAAAAGTAAACAAAGCAGGCGGAACGATGACCGTCGTTCGAAGAAAAGAAATAAAAACAGACTGAAGACGCCTAATAGCGGGTCATCCTTCCATGAGCGCTGATCATTACACGCATCCTCGACGGAAGGGACGCATAGAGGGCCTCAACGTAGCTCGTGTCCGCTCGGACAGCATGCCACGCTGCTTGGATGACGATCCACAAGTCGTCGTGAGATGCGCTGTGGAGGCCTTGCTTGCATAATGTGCTCTTCATTCGACACCCGAAATGTTCAATAATATTAACGTTCGCACCCTTAGGGATCCATGAAGCTTGGGTACACCACGTTCCTGTAGCAATGTCTTGACCCGCCTTGCTGTGTGGATGGGAGATAGATCTTGCTAACAAAAAGAAGTTTTCGTCGGGAAACGAGCCATCCAAGACATAAGGAATCGCTGTGCAGTTCAAGATCTCACAGTACTTTTCGCTGGTCAGGAAGCCTTCAATTCGGACCAATGGAACCAGTCCTTCCCCAGACATGATTCCCCATACGTTTTCAGCCGTCCTGCCGCTTGCAGCTACATCCTGAATATATTGTTGATCATAGCGAGCGTTGTCAGGCCGTGCCGTGTCTGGTCCCAGATGGTGGTGAAGGTCGACTCGTCTGAAAAGACGACCGTTTCCCACTGGTCAACACTCCAGCCACTGTGCTCACTGGCGAAATGGAGGCGGGCCGCTTTGTTCTGCTGCGTCAGTCGTGGCTTCTGCACAGCCAGCCAGTTCTTTAGATAGCCTTCGGCCAGCTGTCTCCTCACTGTGGAAATGATAGCCGAAACCCTTGCAGCATCGGAGAAATCTTGCTCGGTGCCAAACGAGATAGCGTAAGCAGCCCGGATCAAAACTTCATCTTCTGTCGCTGTAGTTGCCCGCGGGCGTCGGTTATGTGGAGCATCTGAAATGCGGCATCCCTTTCGATATGCTTGCACGGTACGGTTGACTGTGTGTGCTGACCACCACGTCATATCTGCCATTCTGCGCTGAGTGTAGGACCTCAGGGAAAGTTCTGAGATCCGTATACTTTCGCTTTCCGGAACTCGAGCCGTATTTGCAACAGCAATGTGCACCGCTCCTCCAAAACCGGCTGAAACTGTCAAAACCGCTTCAGTAATACAGTGATTGCAGCGTGATTCGGGCCACGGTTTTATCGGGCATCACAGGTGAAAGTAAAAGGTGCGAAACAAAATCAACTGCGACATGCCCCTTGCATTCGTCACGCAAGCGCCGGCGATTCGATAACGCCATGGTACAGCAAAGACCAGACGGCACAGGGGAGAAGACTGAGTGGTGGAAGGGCAAAATTCTTTCCTTTTTGTTTTCAAGTGCGTCGCTTGTCGGCTCCACCATGCTTCTGGAGAGCGCTCCGGCCACGCTGCTTGATGTTGCAAGTCATATTGAGCGCGATAGTACCACTGCCCATTCAGGTGACTTTAAAAAGGCCACCTGTGGGGCTTGTCAGACCCAGGTTGCTGTGCCCTAGCAACCTCTCGAGACCAGTCGTCATTTCTCACGGTGAGCAGGTAGCACGACCCGGATTTTTCCCTCACATCTCCGACAACGTCGACATGGACAGTGCTGGATTTGCTGCAGAACGGCAGACTAATCGCTGTCGCGTTATTACACTCATGCTCTAACAATGGCCAAGAGATGCCTGGGTATGGTCCAGTTCGGTAAGCAGTAGATATGCGAATGAAGCACAAAACAAGGATATCTAAAGTGTACGACACTAAGCCTTCAGTTCAGCGGCGCTAATATATTAGTGCTGGCTCACAATCGTGGCCGAGTCTAGCGTCATAGTCATTAAAACTTCCTGTTGGGCGAGTTGGTAGTTCATCTTGAAGTAGAAATGTTATAGCGCAAACAAAGACACGGACAAGAGAGACGAAACACACACACACCCGCTAGGGTCTTAGACCAAAAAGTTGCCTTGACGGATCAGAGATAAGTTCCGCCGCCAAGCGATCCTAAATCCGCCTCGTGTGGTAGAAGCCCAACATGTGGCCTTTTTCTTTCGCTTTGTCCCTGTGACTCTTGTCCATGCGACTCTTTGCCCACAGTGATGCGATTTGAAGGCGCAGGCTAGTTTCCCAAGCCATGCAACCCTAGGAAGCCGAGCACCAGACCGGGGCATAGCTTGAACCCATTTTGAGAAAACCGGTGGGTACCCGGCCGGCGCCGGGAGTCGAATCCACCACCTCCAGAAGCCACAGCGGGTGCTCTACCACGAGGCCACAGATAGCGCGTGTGTGTGCGTTTCGTCTCTCTTGTCCGTGTCTTTTGTTTGCGCTATAACATTTCTAGCGTCATACTGTGGTCGCTGATGGCGGAGTCTCTTGCTTCGCATGTGTCTCGTGATTACTTTTGTCCATTTTCTCCCTGTTGCATGCGCTTTTCGTGAGTTAGTAAATGACTGAGTTAGTGAGCGACTGAGTGAGGGAATGAGTGGCCAAGTGAGGGAATGAGTGGCCAAGTGAGGGAATGAGTGGCTAAGTGAGTGAATGAGTGGCTAAGTGAGGGGGTGAGTGGCTAAGTGAGGGAGTGAGTGGCTGAGTGAATGGCAGCGACTGAGTAAATGACTGAGCGACTGAGTAAATGACTGAGCGAGTGAGTGAATGACTGAGCGAGTGATTAAATGTCTGAGCGAGTGATTAA
This sequence comes from Amblyomma mixtum, assembly GCF_055824585.1. Taxonomy (NCBI): domain Eukaryota; kingdom Metazoa; phylum Arthropoda; class Arachnida; order Ixodida; family Ixodidae; genus Amblyomma; species Amblyomma mixtum. The sequence continues at coordinate 141,753,951 of NC_143012.1, read as the reverse complement.
AATGACTGAGCGAGTGATTAAATGACTGAGCGAGTGATTAAATGACTGAGCGAGTGATTAAATGACTGAGCGAGCGAGTGAATGACTGAGCGAGCGAGTGAATGACTGAGCGAGCGAGTGAATGACTGAGCGAGCGAGTGAATGACTGACCGAGCGAGTGAATGACTGACCGAGCGAGTGAATGACTGACCGAGCGAGTGAATGACTGAGCGAGTGAGTGAATGACTGAGCGAGTGAGTGAATGACTGAGCGAGTGAGTGAATGACTGAGCGAGTGAGTGAATGACTGAGCAAGTGAGTGTATGACTGAGCGAGTGAGTGAATGACTAGGCAAGTGAATGAATCACTAGGCAAGTGAGTGAATCACTGAGCAAGTGAGTGAATCACTGAGCAAGTGAATGAATGACTGAGCAAGTGAATGGATGACTGAGCATGTGAATGGATGACGGAGTGAGTGACAGTGACTTACCGACTGAATGAGTGACTGAGTAAATGAGAGTGAGTGTCTGAGTGAGTAAATGAGAGAGTGAGTGCCTGAGTGAGTAAATGAGCGAGTGAGTGCTAAAGTGAGTAAATGAGCGAGTGAGAGACTGAGTGAGTGCCTGAGCGAGGTACTCAGTGAGTGAATTAGTGAGTGCCAGAGTGAATCCTGGAACCTTACTTTTCTGCGGTCGCTACAACAGACCTTTCCGATGCATTGCAGGGCTACAACGGACCTACAAAGGTCGGAAAGGTTCGCTGTAGCGGCCACAGAATGGCAAGTTCTCGTAGTAGCTTAGATTTGAAGAGGAAACGGAGGAAACTAGTGAAGCGAAAGGCTATTAACGAGTTAGCATTAAGAGGGAAAGTATATGAATTCAGGATTTCGCTGCAGAATAGATTTTCCGCTTTCATTGAAGAAGACGACTAATTTTGAAACAATGAACGATAACCTCACAGCTGTCGTTACGGAGTGTGCCGCAAAAGTAGATGGTAGGATGGTTCGACAGGATACCGGCAAGCTATCTCATTAGACTAAAGAGCTGAATAAGAAACGCAAAACCTCAGGACGTCTAACTTCGAAGACAGAATAGAACTAGCAGAGCTATCGAAGTTAATAAATAAGATCAATGTAGCCGACTTAAGGAAGTTTAACATGGAGAAAATTGACCATGCTGTAAAGAACGGAGGTAGCCTAAAAGCAGTGCAGAGAAAACTGGGTACAGCTAAAATCCAGATGAATGCCCTAAGAGAAAAAAGAGGGCAATACCATTAGCAATATGGATATGATAGTTAAATGTTTTACACAAATATATACAGTAGCGAATGTAATCAGAACGTTACTGAGAAAGGCAGCCGAGCAAAGAAATGGGACATCCCGCCTGTAACGAAGGAGGTAATAAAGAAAGCCTTACCAGCAATGCAAAGCAGAAACGCAGCTGGTGAGGATCAAATAACAGCAGATTTGTTGAAGGACAGATGGGAGATTGCGCTAGAAAGAATTGCCACCTTGTATACGCAATGCCTTGTGACCTCGAGCGTACCAGGAGCTTGGAAGAACGCTAACATTATCTTAATTCATAAGAAAGGAGACGTCAAGGCTTGAAGAATTACAGAATATAAAGTGAGGTTGTAAAGGACAAGCTCAAAAAGACTACCGCATGATAACATGCGGCTTGAAGAATTACAGACCGATTAGCTTACTGTCAATTGCCTACAAGGTATTTACTAAGGTAATCGCTATTACAGTCACGAAAACCCTAGACTTCAATCAACCAAATGATCAGGAAGGTTTTCATGAAGGATACTCGACAGTAGACCGTATTCACGCTATCAATCAGGTCATAGAGAAATGCGCAGAACATAACCAACTCCTATACATAGCCTCCATTGATTACGAGAAAGCATTTGACTCAGTGGAGGCCTCAGCTGTCATGCAGGCATTGCGGAATCTGGGTGTAGAATATTTTTATGTGAAAATATTTGAAGATATTTATAACAATTGCACAGCTACTATGGTTCTCCATAAAGTCAGCAATAAAGTTCCAATAAGGAAAGATGTCAGGCAGGGAGATGTGATCTCGCCAATGCTATTCACTGCCTGCTTACAGGAGGTATTCCGGGGCCTGAAATGGGAAAAGTTGGGGATAAGAGTTAATGAAGAATACCTGAGTAATTAGCGATTCGCTGATGACATTGCCTTGCTAGGTCACATAGGACATGAACTGCAAAAAACAGGCAGAGCAGAACCGTGGGGTCAGACATTAACATGCAGAAAACCAAAGTCATAATCAACCGTCTAGCAAGGGAACAGAAGTACGCAATTGGTAGCGAGGTGCTGGAAGTAGTAAGGGAATATGTCTACTTAGGGCAGGTAGAGACCGCTGATCCGGATCATGAGATGGAAATAACTAGAAGAATAAGAATGGGGTGGAGCGCATATGGCAGGTTCTCTCATATCATGAATGGAAGTTTACTAATATAACTCAAGAGAAAGCTATACAACAGCTGTATCTTGCCGGTACTCACCTATGGGGCAGAAATGTGGAGACTAACAAAGAGGGTTCAGCTTATGTTAAGGACAACGCAGCGAGATATTGAAAGAAAAATGATAGGCGTAACGTTAAGAGATCTGAATCGGGCGGAGTGGGAGAGGGAACAAACGCGGGTTAATGACCTCCTAGTAGAAATGAAGAGGAAGAAGTGGACTTGGGCAGAGGATGTAATGCGAAGCCAAGATGACCGGTGGTCCTCAAGGGCAACTGAGTGGATTTCAAGAGAAGGCAAACGTAGCAGGGGGTGACAGAAAGTTAGGTTGGCAGATGAGATTAAGAAATTTGCGGGGATACGATGGCCGCAACTGGCAAAGGTCAGGGTTAATTGGAAATAGATGGGAGGCTTTTGCCATGCAGTGGGAGTATTCAGATGATGATGATGAGTGAATCAGTGAGTGCCTGAGTGAATCAGTGAGTGCATCAGTGGGTGACTGCATGCATCAGTGAGTGACGGAATGCATCAGTGGGTGACGGAATGCATCAGTGAGTGACGGAATGCATCAGTGGGTGACGGAATGCATCAGTGAGTGACGGAATGCATCAGTGGGTGACGGAATGCATCAGTGAGTGACGGAATGCATCAGTGGGTGACGGAATGCATCAGTGAGTGACGGAATGCATCAGTGGGTGACGGAATGCATCAGTGAGTGACGGAATGCATCAGTGAGTGACGGAATGCATCAGTGAGGGACGGAATGCATCAGTGAGTGACTGAATATATCAGTGAGTGACGGAATGCATCAATGAGTGACTGAATGGATCAGTGAGTGACTGAATAAATCAGTGAGTTACTGAATAAATCAGTGAGTGACTGAATGAGGGAAGGATTGAGAGACTGACTGACCCAATGAGTGAAAAATTGACTGACTGACGGAGTGAGTGAAAGAATGAGTGAGTGTCAGTGACTGACTGACAGAAAGAGTGAGTGATTGAGAAAGTGGGCGAGTGACTGCATGAGGCAGTGGAAGAGTGAGTGAGTGACTCCGTGAATGAGTGACTGACTGAGAGACTGAGTGAGTGAGAGACTGACTGAGAAATGGACAGATTGAGTGAGAGACTGACAGAGTGAGTGAGAGATTGACCGAGTGAGTGAGAGATTGACCGAGTGAGCAAGAGATTGACCGAGTGAGCAAGAGACTGACCGAGTGAGCAAGAGACTGACAGAGTGAGTGAGAGACTGACAGAGTGAGTGAGAGATTGACCGAGTGAGCAAGAGACTGACCGAGTGCGCAAGAGATTGACAGACTGCGCAAGAGACTGACAGAGTGAGTGAGAGACTGACAGAGTGAGTGAGACACTGACAGAGTGAGTGAGAGACTGACAGAGTGAGTGAGAGACTGACAGAGTGAGTGAGAGACTGACAGAGTGAGTGAGAGACTGACAGAGTGAGTGAGAGTCTCATTCACTGACAAAGATAGACTGACTGAGAGTGTGAGAGACTGACCGACGGACAGAATGTGAGAGACTGATTGACTGACAGAATGTGAGAGACAGACTGACTGACACAGTGTGGGATACTGACTGACGGATAGTGTGAGACTGATTGACAATGTGGTACTGACTGATTTACAGAGAGAGAGTGAGTGAGTGAGACACTGACTAAGTGACTGACCTAGTGTCTAACTGGGTGACTGATCGAGTGACTGTCTGACTGAGGCATTGACTAACTGAGTGACTCACTGAATGGCGGAGTGATTGAGTGAAGGACTGAATTAATGAATGACTGAGTGAATGAATGACTCACTTAATGACTGACTGGCTCACTGCCTGAGTGAATCAGTGAGAGTGAAAAACTGAAACATTGTTGCCATCTCATTTCTGCGCCCAATGGCTTGTGCTGTCCACTCTGCCCTGTCAATCAGCTGGAGAGGGTATTCGAGGTTCATGCCAGACAGAGCTGCCTCTTGGTGCTCAAGAGTTCAGTTGCGATTCGTCGGGGTAGCTCACGTTTTAAGGAATGACCATGCTATGCGGTATAACCAGGGGCCACCCGCACTGAGCTTTATTACTGTATACAGTTGCGTTGATTTCATTTAGAAGGCTGTGGCAGGGATTGGCATTAGTCTGCAACTGTCGCCACGTTACCGATAATTCCTGGTAACGTCTTGCTTGGTGGTTTAGTGGTGGTAGTTCTTTTTAGACTCTCCGTTAGCATATACGCTATAAGCACATCTTTACTGAATACGAAAACAAAGGAATATTTAAGTTCTGCATAAAGAGGGAAGGTTGGTGGTACCGGGACAAAACTAGGTGTTTATTCTCAGCGCAGCCACACATGAAGCTACACATGGTCAGCATGCACGACAAATTGCGGCTAGCTTGACTAACATGCCAACAATTGATGGTGGTACTGGAGAGCGAAATATACTCGCTTGTTATGGTTATGCTTTGTAAGAGCGGATTCATCGGAAGTTGCCAGGCATCTCTGTCAGTACCCTCAATATAGTCTAGGTGAACCAGCACACGTCAGCTGCTGTCAAAGGAGGCATAATTTGCGTTTTCAGGCAGCTCGCAGCCAGCTGTTATTTTAAGCCGTTATCTGTGCGGGCGAGCTTTGCAAAAGCTCCAGTAAGCATAGTGAAGGGCAGCGTACACGATGAAACTGACGCTCACAACAATCAGTATCAAAGAAGTGCTAGAGACTGCGCTAGTTGGAACATGGTCATATTGCCACGTATCATTGTAGTGTTTGTTCGTTCACGCTCAAGGCTGCAGGAAAGGGCTGTTATCATTTTTGTTCCTGACGCGAGAAGCGACCGGACTAATCTCGATTGTTCACAGCCATGAACAGCTTCGCCTACGTGTTTCTAGATTACTCTAGATGATCTCGACCTGTTATCTCGAAGTTTCCTAGCCGGCTTTAAATTGAACGATGCCACGAGCAGCGGGCATTCGTAGTTCGACGATTGACGAGCACGCTTGTTGCTTACGCCGCCACCGAGTGAGTCAGTTCTTTTGCGGGCGCAAGTCAGCCCAAATAAAGAGCTTCGTTTGCAAGTATTTCTGGTGTCTTCCTGACCGCTGGACTGCCGTCACTACAACGTGACATCTGGTGGAGGTGCGGGGTAGCCTTCCATGTACCGGACACCCCCTACAAGCCGTGACGCCAGCCCTCTGAGTCATCAACCGCAGGACCTGAGTCCAGTCCACCGCGCTAGCCGACGCCTTCAAGGGGACGCACCAGAGTTCGGGAATCTGCCGGACCCTACCCGGAAGCGGAAGCCAGCCGCAACGTCTACCATGAGCTTGCCCCAGACGACGACTCCAATCATTCTGCAGCAGCCCCGGGTGCCACCAACCTTCGACGCTTCGCCTGGCGCCGACCCCGAAGAATGGCTGGAGCAGTTCGACCGTGTGGCTATCTTCAACAACTGGGACGATGCCACGAAACTTAGGTACGTCTTCTTTGCCCTGGAGGGACCAGCAAGAGTCTGGTTTGAGAATGAGGAAGCCAGCCTCGCGAATTGGGCAACCTTCAAAGAGCAGCTTCTCAAGACTTTCACAAACGTCGTGAGAAAGGAGAGAGCCCAGCAGCTGCTACAGTCTCGCATACAACACCCAAACGAGACCGTTGCAGTGTACACTGAGGAGATGAAGCGTCTCTTCCGGCGTGCCGACTCGAACATGAAGGAAGAAGAAAAGGTCAAGCTGCTTATGCGAGGAGTTAAAGAACAACTCTTTGCCGGCCTCGTACGGAACCCACCGAAAACCGTAGCGGAATTCATAGAAGAGGCCTCCACGATGGAAAAAACTCTTGACGCCCGAGCCCGCCAATATGAGCGCCAGCAGCGCGTTTTTTCAGCAAACTGCCTGGACGCCGCTAACAACGATAACCTGCGGGAGGTTATACGCCAAGTTGTACGAGAAGAGCTCCGACGATTGCTGCCAAATGGAACGCAGCCGCAGGTTGCATCACTTACTGACGTAATCCGGGACGAGGTTCAACAGGCCTTGGGTGTGACGCCGACACCCACGCAGCCTCTGCAGCCCCCAGCCATGACTTACGCCGCAGCTGTGCGCCGTCCTGCACCTCGACGACGGGACCCAAGCCCCTATCGCCCTCAGCCAGCTGCGTTGGACCGCCGCCCACTCGCCCCAACCCGCCCGTCCTACGAGCGACGCGCGCAGCCGAGGAAATGCGACGAGTGGAGAACTCCCGACCAGCGCCGCCCACTATGCTTCCACTGTGGCGAAGCCGGTCACGTCCTCCGGCACTGCCCATACAGAAGACTGGGCATCCGAGGGTTCTCTTACGACGCTCCACGACCCCGACCCGGCCAGCGACCAGCCGAAATCGAGGAGTTTTTACGTCGGGAAGAATACTCATCGCCGAGCCGCCTATCACGTTCCCCGTCGCCATCGTCCCCGCGCTTTGTATCCCCTAGCCGAGGTTACGCCGTGCGTGGACGCTCCCCCAGCCCCCGAAGGTTAAACTAAATAAAGCAGCCTCTGGAGGTGAGGTTGCTTCTAAGCGCAATGACAAAGATCCTCCATCGACGAGTACTCAAGACCATGCCTCAACTACGACGACAACACCGACGACGACAACACCGACGACGACGACACCGACGACGACGACACCGAGGACGACGACACCGAGGACGACGACACCGACGACGACGACGCGGCCAGACTTGAAGCTTTTACCGCTGCCCAGTGAAGTAACGTCGCAGTACGCCCACCGCAGCCTCACTACTCGACGAAGCCGAGATCGGACACCGAAGACAACGTACAATACGAGAACGCGAACAAGTGACCTTGAAGTTACGGTCGACGGTCACGCGGTTACTGCCTTGGTGGACACGGGAGCTGACTACTCTGTCATGAGTGGCCCACTCGCTGTCCGACTCAGAAAGGTGACAACAACCTGGGATGGCCCGCTGATCCGCACCGCAGGTGGCAACCTGATTACGCCGTCAGGACGCTGCACCGCGAGAGTTGCTGTAAATGGGAGAACCTATGCGACAACCTTCCTGATCCTACAGCAATGCTCGAGAGACGTGATTTTGGGAATGGACTTCCTGAACGAACATCGGGCGATCATCGACCTTCGATCTAAGTCGATCAAGCTTTCCACGGAAAAAGCCATACCTGTTGCGACGGGCGCGACTCATCACGTTGCCTTAAACGTCCTCGATGAAGCATTGAGCGTGCCGCCCCGATCAAGTGTTCTCGTCGGCATAGGTACTGGAGACATCGAAAATGCCGAAGGCGTTATCGAGGGGAACACACAGTTACTCCTGGATCGAGGATTGGGCGTCGCGAGGGGAGTCGCCGAAATCCGAAATGGCCAAGCCCAGGTGTTGCTAACCAACTTCACGGAAGAATACCGGCATCTAAACAAAGGTACGACGATCGCTTTCCTCGACGAGCTGGCAGACATCAGAGACGTATTTGCCCTACCCGACCAACCCGCAGAACCATCTGACCAAGGCCATCAACCCACGTTCGACATCAACCCGGCATTACCCCGGAGCAGACAAGACCAAATACGCAATCTTCTTCAAAGGTACACCGATTGCTTCTCATCAGCATCGAATGTGCGACGAACCCGGCTTGCCAAGCACCGCATTGTCACAGACGAACACGCGCGACCACTGCGACAGAGCCCCTACCGCGTATCGCCGCTAGAACGCCAAGCTATCCGCAAGCAAGTTGAGGAAATGCTTCGTGACGACGTCATACAGCCATCGAGGAGCCCCTGGGCAGCACCGGTCGTCCTAGTGAAAAAGAAAGACGGCAACCTTCGCTTTTGCGTCGATTACCGCCGCCTGAACAACATTACGAAGAAGGATGTCTACCCCCTCCCCCGCATCGACGATGCACTGGACCGGCTGTGCAACGCTAAGTACTTCTCATCGATGGACCTGAAGAGCGGCTACTGGCAAATTGAAGTCGACGAAAGAGATCGCGAGAAGACTGCGTTCATCACGCCAGACGGACTCTTCGAGTTCAAGGTGATGCCATTCGGCCTCTGCTCTGCCCCAGCGACGTTCCAGCGAGTAATGGATACGGTGCTCGCAGGCTTGAAGTGGCAGATTTGCCTAGTCTACTTAGATGACGTTGTTGTCTTCTCCTCAAGCTTTGAAGACCACCTCAGAAGGCTTCGGATAGTGCTGGAAACGATCAAGTCTTCAGGCCTGACACTGAAACCAGAGAAATGCCACTTCGCCTACGAGGAGCTGCTGTTCCTTGGTCACGTCGTAAGCAAGGATGGAGTTCGCCCAGACCCCCAGAAGACGGCTGCGATCGCAGAGTTTCCACAGCCTAATGACAAGAAGGCTATACGCAGATTTCTTGGATTGTGCGCTTATTACCGACGATTCGTCAAGAACTTTTCGCGCATCGCTGAACCTTTGACTCAACTTACCAAGGCTGACGTGCCTTTTAAATGGGAAAGGCCACAAGAAGAAGCTTTCAACGAGCTGAAGCGCCGCTTACAGGCCCCTCCTGTGCTCGGGCACTTTGATGAAAACGCCGAAACCGAAGTTCATACCGATGCAAGCGGGGTGGGCTTAGGAGCGGTCCTCGTTCAGAAAAATGGCAGACAGGAGAAAGTTATCGCGTACGCTAGCCGTTCACTGTCGAGAGCCGAAGCCAACTATTCGACGACAGAGAAAGAATGTCTCGCCATTATTTGGGCCACATCCAAATTTCGCCCCTACCTATACGGACGACCATTCAAGGTTGTGAGCGATCACCATGCTCTGTGCTGGCTGGCCAATTTGAAAGATCCCTCCGGCCGCCTTGCTCGTTGGAGCCTGCGTCTTCAAGAATTCGACATAACTGTAGTCTACAAATCTGGCCGCAAGCATTCCGATGCAGACTGCTTGTCACGAGCTCCTGTCGACGCAGCACCCGAAGAGGAAGACGACGACGCTTTCTTAGGACCGGTAAGCGCCAGCAGTTTCGCGCAGCAGCAGCACTCGGATCCTGACTTGCAAAGCCTAGTTGATTATCTGAAAGGCAAGACCGCATCGCCTCCCCGAGGGTTCAAGCGGCAACTGTCGTCCTTCGTCCTTCACAATAATGTCCTCCTGAAGAAGAACTTCGCGCCGAACAGGACAGTGCATCTTCTTGTCGTGCCCAAAAATCTCAGGCAAGAAATTATGCAGGCATGTCATGATGAGCCGACTGCAGGACATCTCGGGATTGCTCGCACGTTGCACCGCATCCAGGAGAAGTACTATTGGCCACGGCTAGCTACCGACGTTTCCCATTACGTGAAAACGTGCCGTGAGTGTCAGCGACGTAAAACGCCTCCGACTAGACCAGCCGGACTCCTGAACCCCATACCACCGCCAACTAAGCCCTTTCAGCAAATAGGGATGGACCTCCTCGGCCCCTTTCCGACCTCTTCATCAGGAAACAAGTGGATCATCGTGGCCACCGACTACATGACCCGCTACGCCGAAGCAAAAGCATTGCCTAGTGGTACCGCAACAGAAGTCGCAAAATTTTTTGTCGAACAAATTCTCCTGCGACACGGCGCCCCGGAAGTGCTCATCACAGACAGAGGAACGGCGTTTACAGCGGAGCTGACGCAAGCCATTTTAAACTACAGCCAGACAAGCCATCGGAGGACCACTGCCTATCATCCACAAACCAACGGACTCACAGAGCGTCTGAACAAGACCATCGCAGACATGCTCTCCATGTACATCGACGCCGAACACAAGACGTGGGACTCCATTCTGCCCTATGTGATCTTCGCTTATAATACTGCCGTCCAGGAGACAACCAGGTTTACCCCATTCCAGCTGGTATACGGCAGGAAGCCCACGACAACACTCGACGCAATGCTCCCGCACGTTTCCGACGAAGACAACCTCGACGTCGCCGCCTACCTTCATCGCGCCGAGGAAGCCCGAAGACTTGCGCGGCTTCGCATTCAAGACCAGCAGCACACCGACGCCCGACGCTACAATCTGCGCCGACGAGACACGCATTACAAGCCAGGTGATCGGGTTTGGATATGGACGCCAGTTCGCCGCCGTGGATTGAGCGAAAAGTTGCTGCGACGCTACTTTGGCCCGTACAGGGTTCTCCGTCGGATCGGTGACCTCGACTATGAAGTCATCCCTGACGCCACGACAGCATCTCAGCGACGCCGCCCACGCCCGGAAGTCGTACATGTCGTACGCCTGAAGCCATATTATGAACGCTAAAGGACTCGAAGTTTCATTTTCCGTGTTTATTTTCATTTTAAGGCATCGAGACGATGCTTCTTTGGAAGGGGGGTAATGCCACGTATCATTGTAGTGTTTGTTCGTTCACGCTCAAGGCTGCAGGAAAGGGCTGTTATCATTTTTGTTCCTGACGCGAGAAGCGACCGGACTAATCTCGATTGTTCACAGCCATGAACAGCTTCGCCTACGTGTTTCTAGATTACTCTAGATGATCTCGACCTGTTATCTCGAAGTTTCCTAGCCGGCTTTAAATTGAACGATGCCACGAGCAGCGGGCATTCGTAGTTCGACGATTGACGAGCACGCTTGTTGCTTACGCCGCCACCGAGTGAGTCAGTTCTTTTGCGGGCGCAAGTCAGCCCAAATAAAGAGCTTCGTTTGCAAGTATTTCTGGTGTCTTCCTGACCGCTGGACTGCCGTCACTACAACGTGACAATATGTAAGACGTGCACTCCTTTGGTTCACAAAGACAGTAAAAGACGATTACACGACCATTTAAAGGCAACCTACCAACTGAGACTTTCTTCCATTGCAGTGAAAAACACAGTTCACTTCCGTGTCGTCTTTCTTTTCCCATGTATGTTTTTATCAAGATTTCATTATGTGCTCTTGTTTCGTTTTTTTCCACGACATCGAATGCAGTACAGATTGCATTTAACTGGTCGTGTTGTCTTTAAGTCTGTCTTAATCAATTTAAGCAGCGCACGTCTGGCACATAACTGAGCTTCACCTCTCAACTTTGCGCACTGGCAGCTGATAGACACCCCCCCTTACTTACTCTTCAAACTGAGATACTCGATGCTGCTGTTCAGAGCGATACCCTCAATGACCAAGTGTGCGCCAGAAGTGGATGCTGGGAAGCGCACGTCGAGTCGCCTCAGACTCCGTGTGAGGGGCAGGTAGGCTCTCAACGCCGGCACGATCTCTGGATCCACGTCTCTCATCCGGAACACCACCTCGAGAGATGACAGATGATCTCAAAAAACTGGCAGCCGACACAACACGGTGAGCACGGTGGCGTGAACACCAGGTTGATTGGTACGCCAGGCGCTTGTACCAGAAAGTCGCGGTACGTGAAAAAGAGCGCCGCCGACCGGAGTTTGTTGCGAGCGCTCAACCTGGAACCACATGACAGCTTTCAGGTCGTTGCCAATATGTAAAAATGTTAGTTAGTTATATTTGGTTTTACGGCGCATAAGCAACTATGGCTATCATGCGCCAAACACAAGCTAAGATGATGTTATGTCAAGTGTATAGAGGTTACATTATATTAAATTTAAAACATTGGCTTTCTTTAGAAACTTACAAACAAGTGAAAACTCGACAAGTGTTTCCTCGCCTAAAAGCAATACGGGATGAAATGGAATGTGTTCATACTAAAATACCCTAAAAAAATTTTTCGAACTTCTTCGAGATGCGAACAAGAAATTAAAATGTGATTTACTGTGAGCTCCTCACCACACATTTCACACACAGGTTTGTCTTTTTTTGTTAATAAGAAGTTATGGGTGACGTGTGTGTGGCCTATGCGTAAACGACATAAAATTACTTCGATAAAACGTTTTTTATGGCGGCATGACTTCCATTCTTTCAAAATGTGCTTTACAGTATGCAGCTTGTTGTTTCCTTCATTTTCCCAAGAATCTTGCTATTTGGCTATTAGTTTGCTATGCACTAACTTCATGTAATCCTTAGGAGGCAAATTCACATGTTTTATTTCCATGGTTCTGGCTTGTGCAGCACACATGTCGGCTCTCTCATTATCCCTGATGCCAACGTGACTGGGATCCCAGCAGAATTTTATAACATGTTTTTGTGTTGTGACCTTTACTATATTGTGTATGATGCTTCCAATCAGTGGCTTCGTGGCATTTTTGGAGTTTAATGCTGTAAGGACGCTCAGTGAATCTGTATAAATGATGCTGTTTTTGATGTTTTCATTTGTTATTTTCTGTACCGCAACACAAATGGCAGAACACTCAGCGGTGAAAACTGTAGCACATGAGTGCAGTCGTACAGCATTTTAATTTTTTCCTTGTATTCCTGCGCTTCCTACATGAGCATGGGTTTTTGACCCATCAGTATAAAATGCAGTGTAATTTCTGTATTTTTCTTGTAGCCCTAGATATTCTTGTATTATATAGTCACGTGGTGTACACCTTTTCCCAAGGCGTGTTAGTGTGACGTCACACACTGTGGGGAGAGTGTACCATGGTGGTAGCGCTTCGTGTCTTGGGGCAATATTTTAATTTCATTCAGTATGTTCAGAGCTTGGCATTTTGCTTCGAAGCGCAAGAGCAACAACTTAATCGCGTGAGGCTTGTTGAAGAGTATATGGGATGGGCATTTCGTGACAATTGGGTAACAGAGATGTTTGGGCTGAGAAAGGATTTTGAGGATGTATGTACATGTTAGTGCAGTTCTTCGATCTTCTAAGGCAGGTTCATTAGTTTCCACATACAGACTTGCTATTAGGGGAAGTTCTGTAAACACCGGAAGACAACCTTAAAGCAAGATTGTGGATAGGATCCAGTCGTTTTATGTAAGATGGTCTTGCTAAGCCATATACTATGGACCCATAGTCGAACTTAGAGCGGACCTGAGAACGATAGATGTGTAACAGGCATGCCCTATCAGAACCCCAGCGTTTTCTTGACACTAGTTTCAGCACGTTGAGGGCCTGGGAAGCTTTTTTGTTTAAGCTGTTTATATGTGGCAAGAAAGTGAGCTTTTTATCGAAAGTTATCCCTAGAAATTTATGCTCTTGTTTGACAGGTAATGACGTTTGATTTAAATATAGTTAGGGGTCGGCCTGTAGGCCTCGTCTCAAAGAGAATAGAACCGCTACTGTTTTCTGAGGGAAAAATCTAAATCCCTTTCTATCTGCCCAGGTAGACTGTTTATTTGTTATTGCGAAGCAATACTACTTTCGCTACCACCTCAGCCCGTGCCGTGCCGCGGCCGCATAGCCATGCTTGACCTTTCGCGTGACCTCGCTGCATGACGTCATACCATCTGTGTAGAAACGGGGCCCCATCTCACGCCGTCGCCTTGCGCGGCGCATAGCCACGGCCTCATTCCCACTCCTCTCACCAGGGGCGCTGCGCGCTATGTGACGTCATACCATCTGCTTAAAAACGGGGCTCCATCTCACGCCGTTGCCTTGCGCGGCGCATAGCCACGGCCGAGGCCTCTCTGCGCTCTTCTCGTCAAGCCCATGAAATGCCGCCTCCAGCCTATACGCTTTGGCAGGTTGCAAAGAGAAAGAATCAGCGAGCTGCGGAGACAGAAGAAGAACGAGAAGAACGGAAACAGAACCACGTATTGCTTCGCAATGCTATTAAGGCGAAAGCCTTTAATGTCTCATCGTTGTAAGCAGCAGTTGTGGACAGAAATGTCACGCTTTTCAGTTGGTCGAAACGGTCGTGACGTCACAGTGCGCCAATTTCAAACAGGGCCGATTGTACTTTGGCTGGTAACCATGCGACCAATTGAAGGGATCATATAGTGATGCTCCAAGTAAGTGGGACTGAGCTTAGTTAATTGCTTAAGTACCCAATTAGCCTAATTAACTTTTCTAATCAGGTCATATAAATAAATAAAACAGAGTAGGAAATTGGTCGAGCTCGGGAATCGAACCCCGGTCTTCGGAGTGCGAGACGAGCATGCTATCCACTCCGCCATGCCAGCTCGATGGTTTGGAATGAACAAAAGCGCGTCTAGTGAATACGGTGTCTTCGCTCACTGCCATCCTTCTCCCTTCCCTTCCGGCGAGGGGTAGGTGTCCACCGAGATATGAGAGACAGATACATTTCCTTTCCTCAAAAACCAATTTACCGACGAGCGAGGCGTAGAACCAAATGAGCGATGGCGTTCTATGGACTCCGTGGCAGCGTTGCAAGACGCTGTCGCGTTCCACTCTTAGAGGCCAAGCTTAACATCTTTACCACACATCAGTGACCGCGCTTTAGGTCAAAAAAGTGCACCCCCTCCCCCTGAATTTTGATGGGTGTCCACCGAGATATGTCAGACAGTTACTGAGTAATTTCCTTTCCTCAAATACAATTTTCATTTTCTTCATAACGGGCCATCTTTGTCTTTCTTCTTTCACTCCCACTTCCTCCCTTCCTCTACGGTGCGCTTAAGGTGTCCACCGAGATGACACAGAATTACTGCGCCATTTCCTTTCCTAAAAAACCGTTGCCTTCAAACGGCAAGGCATCGCGCCGAACGGGTGGTGGCGTTCCGTGGACTCCCTGGCAGCGCTACAACACGCTGTCGCGTTCCACTCCTAAAAGCGAAGCTTAAGCGTCATTAATTAGCAGTTAATTAGTAGTCAGGCATTAATCAGTAATTAACCATTAATTACTGATTTGTCATCACTTAGTAATTAGTACTAAATTACATGTGGCGCCACCAGTGACACAGAAGCAGTCAAAGTGGTGCGGAAAACACTTTCGCTTCTACGCACTTTAGACAGTCAAAGTGCCCCCCGAATTTTTGGAGGTCATCTACGTAAACTGAGTACATTATGAATTTTGGGATTACTTTTCCTATGGGGTTCATTTTGATGATGAATAAGGTCGTGCGGTGGTGGTGGTGAAAAACATTTATAATGCAATAAATATTTACAGAGAGGTGATTGGGGTAGGCCCTATTGGCCCTTTCCCCTAAAAATACTAGGTGGAGCCCCTATTCCGGGGCCCCATTGGCAAGCAACGCCGCCCGCGTCCGGTGAACCAAGGCCTTTTGGGTCTTTAGGTCCTGACAGCCAAGCAGGGCCGCCTCCCAGTCCTCTCTGGTGGGGTTGGGGTTGGGGGGGATAGATGTGTTTGATTGACACGCCCAAACCATGTGGAAGGTGTCAGCCACCTTCCCACAGAACTGGCACGTGCCATCAAAGGATGCGTTGAAATGTTTAAGTACCGCCGGGCACAGTACAGTGTTAGTAAGAATTTTGATGAGGAGGTCGTGCGGAGGATGCACCCCTGGGGTACGCCAGTTTCTTGAATAAAAGTGTTGGAGAAGGTTGCGCCTAGGCGGACTCTGAACGTGCGATTGGTCAGGAAGTCGATCAAACTGCTCAGCATCCAGCCGCGGATACCTAGGCCCGCTAGGTCACGGAGGATACCGAACCTCCACGTGGTATCGTAACCCTTCTCCAGGTCGAAGAAGACCCCGATACAGTGTTGGTTGTGGATGAACGCTTCCCGGACTGTGTTCTCAAAGCGCACAAGGTGATCGCTTGTGGAACATGTCTTTTTAAAACCGCACTGGTGTATATCTAAAAGTTGCTGGGACTGAAGTATGAAGGTTAGTCTGATGTTTAGAATGCTTTCGAATGATTTTGCTATACAGCTACTGAGTGCTATTGGCCTGTAACTGGTGGGACTAGTTGGTGGTTTCCCAGGTTTTAGGAAGGGTACTATGATTGCTTCTTTCCATGCTTGGGGGATTTCTCCACTCATCCATATTTTATTAAAAAACTTTAGGAGAGCCTCTATGGCAGTCTCAGAGAGGTAGGCAAGCATGGCATAATGTATAATGTCTGGGCCTGGTGCTGTTTTTTTACCAGACGTTAGTACTGTGTTTAGTTCCTGCACTGTAATAAGCTCGCATAAGCTCGCATTAATAAGCATCGCATTATTCGCTGAATCATGGCTGACACCCGACATTCAAGATTTCGAACTACTTCATGACAATCAGTCATTTAACGTGTACCGGCTAGACAGAGTAGACCGCAGGGGAGGCGGCATCCTTGCTCTAGTGAAATCAAGCTTTTCTTCCACTCTAGTTAGTATTACCAGCCATAGTGAAATACTATGCGTTAAATTCTCCTTTCACTCTGGTACCAACATACTAGTCGCATGCTACAGAGCCCCTGACAGCGATCCGTCGTTTATTAATAACCTTCACTCTGTTCTTGAAGACTTACGGTCTCGTTTCCCTCACGCCAATCTTAAAGTCTGTGGGGACTTCAATTTCCCTGACATCCCCTGAGAAAACCTGAATGCATCATCTCGGCAATCCAAAGACTTTTTAGAACTAGTCCTTACCTTCAACGATTCTCAAGCTGTGTGCCTTCCAACGCGAGGTTCAAACATTCTCGACCTAGTCCTCGTTTCTAACCCTCAATTGATCGAATCGCTTTCGTGTACTAGTGGACTAAGCGATCACTGCCTAATATCTTTCAACCTTTCCATTCAAATTCCCATCCGCCAACCGTCTATTAAATTTATCCGAGATTATTCCAAGGCTGACTTCGTGAGCATTAACGCCCATCTCGGAGATTTCCTTTGCGCTTTTGGAATCTCCAGACACACTAAATCGGTGAATGAAAACTGGTGTTTTTTCAAGGAAAAACTTTTATCTCTTATAGATACTTATGTCCCGCTAATCTGCATCCGAGGGAACACCGGTAAACCGTGGTACTCCAATGCGCCGAGAAAATTATCTCGAAAGAAGAAACGCTTTTTCCGCAGTGCCAAGAAATCAGGATGCACTGTGAGGTGGCAGAAATACGTCGATTGCCTACACGAATACATACACCTTTTACAATCTTCGAAAAGAAAATTTTACTGCCACGACCTCATGAACATATCACGAGTGAACCCGAAAAAATTCTGGAGCCTACTCATACCCAATAAAAACCATTCCTACAATATTTCTTTGAAGGCGCGAGACGGCTCCGATGTTACAGATCTCGAGCGCTCCGATGTAATGAACACATATTTCACCTCTGTTTTCACTCATGACCCCACAGAAAGCAGCAGCTTTGACCTGCCTAACCTTAATTATGCACCTATGCCACCTATTGTCATCACGTCAGAGGGAATCTTAAATCTCATTGACAACCTGAAACCATACACTTCTCCTGGACCAGACAACATCCCCGCCAAGATCCTCAAAGGAACAAAATACATTACAAGCCAAATCCTACAACTGATTTTCGCCCAATCTCTCGAAACTAGCCAACTTCCGGAAGACTGGAAGATAAGCAAAGTTGTACCAAGTTTCAAAGCTGGAGATCGCACCGACCCCTCCAATTACCGACCGATTTCATTGACATGTAGCTCGTGTAAACTCTTCGAGCACATATTATACTCACAAATTGCATCTCACCTCGATCAGAATTCTTTTTTTCTTTCTCAATCAGTATGGTTTCAGGGCAGGCTTTTCGTGCGAAACACAACTCTTCGAGCTGACTACTGAACTGATGGGCACATCACATAACAAAATTATGCGCTAGCGCTTCCAGGTCACTTGGATTCATCCGGATGTCCCCCCCAGCCATTAGAGAGCTAGCATATGAAACGTATATTCGCAGCAAACTAGAATACGCCTCGACAATATGGAACCCTCACCAAGTCTACCTCATTGACTCACTCAAAGCCATCCAGAACCGGGCACCACGTTTCATCACCTTGCAGTACACACCTCGGCTCAGTGTTACTCTCATGAAATCATCTCTCGGTCTCAAATCATTAGCGCTTCGCCGAAAAATTTCAATCCTCTGCCTATTCCACAAACTGTACTTCAGTTTTCCAGCACTTCGTGAAAACCTTCTGCGCACTCCGGTACGATCATCTCGCCGTTTATATAATTCATTTAGCATACAGCGCTTGCACGGCTCCGCCAATGCATTCAACAAATCGTTTCTTCTTTGCGCGATCGAATTTTGGAATAACTTACCCGAAAACATTGTCGTTGAAACTAATGCTTCCAACTTTAGACAGCTACTCATCGACCATTTCCAAGAAGAACAAAACTTTCTATGTATCAGCTGCGATGTGCTGCAAAACGATCGCTTTATTGGACGCGTTGTTTAACTGTGGTGCGTATTTCTGTATGTTTTTTTTCACATTGTTTTTGATTGACTATATTAATGTATTTACTATTTTGCTTGTTTCTCACATTACCTTTGATTGACTTCATAATTTGTTTACTGTTTTGCTTTGTCTAGTTTTCTTTCTAGTTTTTATTTTTTTTCACTCTTCTTGTTCTTTTTTTTGCCTTTTCTTATGTATGACCGTCGGACACTTGTATCCCCCCCTTATGTAATGTCCCCACGGGACCCTTAAGGGTTAATAAATGATGATGATGATGATGATGATGATTGTAGTCTTCATGTATGCATGTTCCAAAGGGAAGTTTTTGTTTTTCTACTATTGTGTTTTGCTTTTGGAATGTGTGTGTGTGTCTAGTTGGATGAGCTTGAAACTGGAAAAATGCTCTCCCAATATGTTGGCCTGCTCTTCTAATGTTGTTTGAGTACCGGGTGTTGTCAGCTTCGGAAATGTGAAAGAAGTAAAATCTCCTGTGAATTTCCGTACCTGCTCCCACATTTTCTTTGATGATATTGAGCTCTTTAACAAGGATATGTACTGTTGCCATGATGCCCTTTCTGCGTTGCGTCTAATGTATCGTGCTTTGGATTTAGCCCTTTTGAAGGTGAGCAAGTTTCCTGCAGTGGGGTATCTTCGAAAGTTGCCCGAGCCTTGTTTTGCTTCTTTTTAGCTAATGTGCATTCATTTGACCGCCAAGCTTTGTGTGTTTTTCGCGCAATTTCAGACGTTTGTGGGATAGCCTCTACTGCTGCAGATATTGAACATGTCACAAAATTTTCATCTATTTCTTCTATTGTATGGGTTTCGGCATATTCATTTTCCAGTGTGGCCTTCGTTCTGAAAAGTGCCCAATCGGCGAGGTGGATATTCCATCGCCGTGGCTTCGTAGGGAGGATGAATGTAGCTGATGTTAGCTTTAAAACCGTAGGTACGTGATCACTTCCCTGAGGGTCGTCTAAAACATCCCAAAGAAAATCGTTAACAACCGATGAAGATGCAAATGCTAAATCGAGGCAGGTCATTTTTACAGAGCTGGGGCAGCAGCACGTGGCTTTTCCCGTATTCATTAAACATATGCTATTCGAAAGAATGAAATCCTCGATGAGCTGACCGCTGGAATTAGTACGCTCACTTCCCCAGAATGAAGAGTGTGCGTTAAAATCCCCAATTATCACATATGGCTCAGGCAATTGTTTCAGAAGTTCTTCTAGATCATGCATGGTAATTGTGTTGTGTGGTGGTATGCACACAGAGCATATTGTTATTGTTTCATGTCTAACGATGTTTACTGCGACCGCTTCTAAGTTCGTCTTTAATGATACCTCTCTTGCAGGGACATCGCTTTGCGTAATGATAGCGACGCCTCCTGAGAGTCGACTAGCTTGCACTCGGTCTTTCCGGAAAATAGTACAATTTTTTAAGAAGTGTGTGTGCTGTGGCCCAAGGTTCGCTTCCTGCAGGCACACAGCTGTAGGTGCCATTGTTTTGAGCATATCGGTTATGTCTGTGTAGTTTCTCTGTAGACCTCTACGATTCCATTGTATTAGATAAGCCATTGTGATAATTTGGGGATTGGGGAAAGTTACTTATTCTCAAGAGCAGTGATTCATGGTTTCCCCTTTTTTTCTAGGGAGACTTGCCGCCGCTGCAGCGGTGGCGAAGCAGGAGTTGAATCCATCACCACTGTCTTGGCGCCGGATTTCCGCGGAGACGCCGCGGTTGTGTGAGTTTTAGATGTCGGCGGACTTTCGCTGACATCCGTATTCTCCACGGTGGACGTGGAGGATGCTTCTTGGTTGCGATGGCCCGTGGCCTACGCATTAGTCTTTTTTGTTCGCACCGCTTAACCAGTCCCTGCTCCAGTGGCAGACTCACTTGGACCAGCAGTTGCCTTCTTAGAAGGGTCGGGCGACAGGTCCAGTTCAGCAGAGCTGTTCTGGGTGTCTGTCGCCGAGGATGCCGCTGCTTAAAGTGGGGCCTGAGGGCCTCCGACGAGGATCGCGTGGTCTTCTCGCGAAATATTCAGCGCTGTGAACTATGGCACCGGCTTCTGTGGTGGGGACTTGGATGTCAACACCAGGTCCATCGGATCGACCTCGGTGCCGACAGAAACCGAAGGCCGCGGCGGTCACCGCGTCACCGCTTCAGAGTATGTCCCTCTCCGTTGGAGACAGACTTTTTTTGCCTCAAGGTAGGACAGGTTTTCTGTGTTCTTCAAAGTTATAATTTGTTTTTCTGTTTTCCAGGCTGGGCCCGACATGGAGTACGCGCTATGTGCGCCATTGTAGTTGATGCATTTCGGTGTGCATTCGCATCTTTGCTCGGTATGTGTGTCTTCTGCGCATGTGACACAAGTGGGTTTACCCCTGCAAGCCAACATGCTGTGTTCAAAGCGCTGGCATTTGAATCATCGTCTCGGATTCGGTATGTATGGGCGGACTTTACAGTGGAGGTATGCGGCGTGAATGGAATCAGGCAGAGTTGTGCTATTGAAAGTTAGGACTATGTGTTTGGTCTTGATTTCAGCATTGTTTCTCCGGATGTTTATTCGTCGGGCTGCTATTACTCCTTGTTCGGCTAGTTCTTCTATTTCCGCATCAGTGCTCTGTAGGGGTTCAAAGGTAACTCCGCACCGCACCCTTAACCAATAAAAGAGCGTCATATCTTTTATTGGTTAAGGGTGCGGTGCGGAGTTACCTGTACACTCATTTCTCCAAAATTTTGTAATGACAGCAGTTTGTTGCTTTTTTCTTTTGTGTTTATTTCTACAAAGAAATCTCCGGTTCGCTGCTTTTTTGCTTTGTAGTTTTTGCCTACACAGCTCTTTAGAGTTTAGGCGATCACGAATGCAGAGAAGTTCGCTATGGTTCATCAGTATTTGAGTGGACCATAAAAAACTTCGTAGATGTTTCTAGCTTCTGTGGCATCAATTTTCTGACTTCGGTGCTACCACTTTTCGGGGGCCGATCAGATTGTTTTGCAGATTTGTCCGTACGGCATGTACCGACTGAGGGTTCCTAATATTATGTCGCATCTGATTCACCCTTATGCACAGAGGAAGATCCCGAGACATCCCGCCTGGTAGACGGACGAGGAGCCCATCGGCCGAGGATTGACCACTTCCTCGACCGCCACCGTTCACGGTTTCTTCCCTCCACCACTCAACCTATCGCCACGGTACGGATGACAGCTCCGGGCTAAGGGCGCGTGGTGGCGCCAGGCACCAACATCTCGTTACACAAGGTGCCCCTGCGGGGATGGGCAGGTTGTGATAACGTCACAAGGTCATCTGACTAAGGCGGCAGGTGGCTGACTTTGCTTCTCTGGGGATTTGTCGCTCACGCCGCCGACGACTACGTCGGGTATTTGGTGAACGGCACCCTTATCTGAAGGATTTTAACGCAAGGATCGTACCTGAACAAAACTGAACAGAACCGGAACATGCTAGATGCCGCGACTCCACGTGTGTTTCTTCTGAACGAGGTACTTCAGTGTTCTTGTTTTTCGTTCGGCGCAATGTTCATATTACATTTCAGGCTGCTATGCGAACAAGCGGTAAGCTGCTGACTTGACTATCCGCCTCGCATGCCGAGGCCGCAAGGTTCAATCCCTAGTGTCGCTGGGTACCACCGGTCATGCAGTGGGTACAATCTTTCCCCTGGCCTCGTGCTAGGCTTGTCTAGGATAAAATTCATGGGGCTTCAACGCCGATATAGAATGCATGCAGGAAAGCACTGACGACCAACGATAGCTCCTATACAAATTTCATGCGAAAGTGCTTTGCAGTTAATCGGAAGAACTCAGAGGCGCTGCGAGCTGTTTACGGTGGATAATGTGTAGCTCATGGATAAGGAAAAAAAACAGCAGTAAAAGACCCTTTCAGAAGAATAAATTCTAGCACGTCCAGCGTCATCCTGTGTACTCTTAGCGAACGCGTCCTTTTCTAATTACTTTTACCCCAATGGTGAATAAATGTTCTAAGAAAACGGAACAGGACGGTTACGAGTGTGTAACACGAATGTTTGAGCGCTTGCTGTGGTGTTGCAGCAAAGAATTTTCCGCGGACATGGCTTGTTTTTTTTTGTTGTTGTTGTTGCAAAGGCAGACAGCCGGAGCTGAATCTTGACTTTGCCCAGGACTGCAGCGGTTTTCGGTAGGGCTCGAACCGACGACCTCCCGCAGCCTATGACGGTCGCCCAAGCCATTAGGCCACTGTCGCCTCCTGCGTAACACTGTTCCCTCTCCCGTTTCTCCTAAGATGGTGAATAGGATTTCCCTCTATTCACATCGCCGCCCATCGCCCGGCACCCTCTCTACCGCTTTCTTTCTCAGAGGGGAATTTCGTCTCTCCATTCAGCCACCTGCCAACCAAGGCAGGTTGCAAGTGGCGCTGTGGACGCTGAAGGCGACGGCGCGCAACTGGGGCATGTTTTAATACGAGCTAACGCTAAACAATCCCTAATAAGCATCACAACTGCTGTGGCAGGGTTTCACGAAGTTTCGCTAAGTATAAACACGGCCTATTACAATGAGATCGGTCTAATAATAACCCAAGCAGCTATTGAATTCGCAAACGAAACCGTCCAAAAAACGTACATAAGTAGCAGATTATCCGCGTGCTTTTTTTTACATTTTGTTACGAAGACGAATAAGAGGGCAGTGGCGCGGGACGGAGCGCTCGCGCTAGGCCCACAGCCATTAAACCATATTATCATCGGTCATCATGCCGTCCTTTTCCTAGGCTTGCCACCTCGTAACATTTGGTGGAGGTGCGGGTTACTCCTCGTCATCCCGGTCCCTGGAGCATCGCCACCTTCTGCTCTCGGTCGTTGTTGGCCGAGGGGACCTGGACTCCGCCGTCGGCTCAACCCGAGCCCGACCTGACCATAACTGACCAGCCGCTTTCCCCAACCCCGACCACAAGACACGACGACCAGGACCAGACGCAGTATGACCCGACGACGACCCAATTCAAGACGGCACCCCTGCCCAAGGTGTCCGGCGAGTCCTTAAACCCTGTGGGCGACCGACCACTGGACCTGAAGCTCCAGGGACAACCGTTCACCAGAACATCTCGTTCATTTTAGTGGCAAGCCTTTCATCTTCTATCTTTGGTGATCATGGTTATCGCCACCTCATCACTGAAAATTTAAGCAATCGATTGGGACGATCACTCGAGAGGGCAGTGGCGCGGGACGGAGCGCTCGCGCTAGGCCCACAGCCATTAAACCATATTATCATCTTTCATCATGTCGTCCTTTTCCTAGGCTTGTCACCTCGTAACAATATGTACTTCTAAGACTTTTTTTTTTTAGAGAATTAAGAAAGCCGCATATGGAGGACCAACCAAACGCACTGGTCACTCACATTCCAACGGCCAGCTTGCCCATGGAGCCCCCACGTTTTACGGCGTGACACACAGTCAAATATTGCGTGATCCCAAGGCGCGGAAGGTGCAGCTCCTCGAGCGTGGCGCAGATGCGAGCTGCGAGCAGGAGATGACGCATCTCGCTGATGGAGAAGGTGAACTTGATGGCGAGGCGCCGCAACGAATTCGTCGCCGCGAGACCGTGCGCCAAGTGCTGTACGTGCCAGCTCACCCGATCCGGGTCCACCTGCGAGTCAATGAAAAACGCCTTCTGTGACATGGTTACTGAAATTTTAGCCCTAAGCAAATGTTTTAATTAAAACCTGTGCTTCGCATCAATGACTCATGTGCACAAGTCATGCACCTTTCCACAGAATACTTGTGACAGTATGAAAGAGTTTGAATGTCGCACTTTAAGTACGCTTGGGCGTTTCAGTGGTTGAGGGCCACAAGTGTGCTTATACCGCACGGGGCGGATTTAGGGTTGTTCGACGGCGGAACTCATCACTGGCCCGTCAACGCGACGTTTCGGTCCAAGACCCTTTTCCCAAGCATTTCGCCCCAGAAGAGCCCAGTACCTGGCGGGGGGAAATCTTGTACCCATTACAAAACCGAAGGGTACCCTGCGGCACCGAAAATCGAACCCGGCACCTCCTAAATGCGAGTCAGATGCTACAATTTGCCACTAGCCAACCGTGGGAGGTCGCAGCTGGCTCTTCCATGTACCAACCTTGGCAATTGGCTCTTGGCACCTGCCTAGGACATACTTGTCAACTTGCAGTGGTCAAAGTGTGGTATCACTGGTGGGTGTGGGGACATCGGGCTCTTTGCTATCGCATAATCGGGGCGCGCCACTCGGCCGTCGAATCGTTCGAAGCATTCCCCGTACAACGTTCCCGTACAAGCATTCCCTCGAACCCAGAAGTGGCTGTACTTGAGCTGTCGAAAATAATTTCATCGGCAATCAATAAATGCACATCGCTCCAATCATCCACGAGAAAATACGTTACCCCCATTTCCCCATGGATAACTACTGCTCTGTTAAACTCTCTGAAGAAAAAAGAAAACATGTATAAGAAAACTAAACACCAGCCGTTCAATCTGCGTCTTAAATTGAGATATAAAAGGTATTCCAGTGTACTAACGTCGCTTCTAAAGAAAGCTAAACGATGTTATTATGAAAACCAGTTATCCACACATGCTAACAATTCTAAACGAAAATGGCAGCTGCTTGACGAATTTCTGAATATTCGTAAGTCACCTAGTGTTGTTAAATCTATTTTCCACGGTGGTGTTACTTTATCTGATCCCGAGGAAATGGCGAATACATTTAGCAATTATTTTTTCAATTCACCTAATTATCCTATCTCTTCGTTATGCACACCTTCTCTTGAGCGCTGCCCTCACTCCTTTTTTCTTACCCCCACGTGTCCAGACGAAGTTCTATCTGTAATTGCTAATTTAAAGACGACCGGCCCCGGCGTTGACAATATCCATGGAAAGCATGTGAAAAGTATCCGGTCATTGCTTGCTCCAGTCCTTAGCCACATCTGTAATCTCGTTTTTAAATCTGGCAGTTATCCCAAGCAGCTCAAGATAGCGAAAATAATACCGGTCTTCAAAAAAGGCGATCCAGCTTTGCCAAATAATTATCGTCCGATTGCAATTCTTCCTTTTTTTGACAAAATTTTAGAAAAACTAATTGAAGTAAGGTTGTCTAGTTATATTGAAAAATTTAACATATTGACAGATAGTCAACACGGCTTTCAGCGCGGACTATCTACAGATACTGCAATAGCGTCTCTCATAAATTACGTTAGGCTAACAATTGATAAAGGAATGTTCTCAGGAGCAGTTTACATAGATTTTAGCAAAGCATTTGATTCCATTGATCACTCCATCTTGTTTCACAAATTGGAATCTTATGGTATCACTGGACCTCCCCTAATGCTCTTGAAGAGCTTTCTCTGTGACCGACAGCACATAGTCTCTATTAATGACCATACATCTAACATAGCTTTAATTAACAAGGGTGTTCCACAGGGCTCAATTCTTGGCCCTGTATTGTTTTTACTCTACATTAATGATTTACCATCCTGTTTAAAGAATTGCAATAGTATACTATACGCAGATGACTCTACCATGCTATCATCGCACCAGGACATTAATCAGCTGATTCTTAACCTACAGAATGATCTTAATTCTCTTGAACGTTGGTGCCACATTAACCGCCTGTCCGTGAACGTCACTAAAACTTGTTTTCAGATTTTCCATCCCCCTCAGAAGTCATTGCCCATCACACCACTTCTATACCTCAATTCTGCTGCTATTTCACCGCAAGATCGAGTTTCTTTTCTTGGTGTTATCATTGACCCTCACTTAAAATTCCATCATCATGTAGCTGAAACGTGCAAGAAAATTTCTTATGGATTACGCGCACTAATTAAAGCCCGAAGCTATTTTCCAGTCCAAACTTTATTATCTCTTTACTACGCATTCATCCACAGCCACTTAAACTACGGTATCTCATCTTGGGGTAATGCCTATCATATTCATCTCTGGCCTTTAATAAAACTGCAAAAGCAAGCCATGCGCATCATAACCAATACCCCTCGAATGTCACCCTCCCGCGTTTTGTTCATAGATTTAAACGTTCTACCTATCTCGGCCCTTTATTTTTACAACTTTGGTATCCTATTCTTTAAGATTCTTCATGATTATCTCCCGCTAAGCATATTTTCTCCCGGCACGATCATGAGCAACACCGTCACTCGTTTTGCGCTGCGTAATAACTTTTTACTACCTAAGGTCAGAACTAACTACGGGAAACAATGCCTTCATTTTTCATCCGTATTATTTTGGAATTCTTTGAACATAGACATCAAACAAACTAATACGCTTTCTTTATTCAAGGTCAAACTAAAGCTTTTCCTTCTTAATTTGTGATTTTTTTGTTATGTTATTGATTCTATGTATCGCGGCATCTGTGAGTGTTTTATTTTACATTATCGTGCATTACATTGTTTGTATTTAAATATTTCAGTAACTAATATTACACTAAGTGCCTATATTTATTCTGTTTCGTCGCTAATTAATGTGTTGCGTATTTTATATTATGTTGCTTATTGAAATTTATTTTCATGGGAGGTCCCGCCCGCGATCTTGTACCATGGGACCTCTCGCTGTATAGAATTGTAAATTTTATTGTATTACTCAATAAACTTTCAACTTCAACTTCAACTTCAACGTACTACTGCAGGAAGGGAAAAATTTTCGCTACGTCTCCGCGGTTGGTACCATGACGGGGCAGCTCTTTTCGGAACCGGTGCCGCACTCAAGAAGTAAGATGAGGTTAAGTTTGATCCATAACTTATGAGAACGGCTGTCCTTGATGATCGAAAGCATACAAATTGGAACGACTGAAATTAAGCACACGTTTTCGGAGCTCACGTAGCTCGAGAAAAAATTGAAGGAACAACTAGGCTCCGCCGTAAGCGTATGACGCGAAAGCTATAATCGGTCTTCTCAGCGGCCTGGGGTCCTCTAACCCCACCATAAAGAGGGCCCTATACGCCAGCGCTCGCCAGTACCACGGGCAGCTACTCGCCTTCTCCGACACCTACACGGACTCGACGATCACCACCAGCGATAACTTTAGGGAAGGAATCCACGACATTGTCCACGACGAACTGCGACTACTCCTGCCATCTTTCCCGCAGCCCAGAGCACCGACTCTCATAAATGTCGTCATCATCATTATCATCATCATCATCTTGAATATGCTCCCTGCTACGCTTGCCTTCTCTTGGAATACGCTCCGTTACCCTTAAGGGTCAGTGGTTATCTTCCTTTGGCATTACATGCCCTGCACAAGCCCATTTCTTCTTCTAGATTTCGACTAGAATATCATTAACCCGCATTTGTTTCCCTCACCCATTCTGCGCGCTTCCGGTCTTTTAACCTTACACCTATTAATTTTGAAGAGAAAGTTTCACTACGCCATTTAAAGCCAAGGTCACGGACCGCAGTACTGTGACCATGATGTGAACGCCTTATTCACGCTTTAAGCTACGAAACCCATGAAGAGCGGCAGCTTCGAAAGGAAAGGAAAGGCGCATAACTGACGCCCTGGAACAGTGGACATCTTAGCCGTGCTTTCAGCTACGTGGTGGTGGTAAAAACATTTATCATCCATTAAATTGTCACAGAGAGGTGATTGGGGTAGGGTCCTATTGGCCCTTTCCCCTCACAATACTAGGCGGAGCCAATATTCCATTGGCAAGCAACGCCGCCCGCGTCCGGTGAACAAAGGCCTTTTGGTTCTTGAGGTCCTGCCAGCCGAGCAGGGCCGCCTCCCTGTCCTCTCTGATGGTGTTGGGGGGGGGGGGATAGCTGGGTTCGATTGGCACGTCTAAACAATGTCGGAGGTGTGAGCCACATCCCCACAGAACTAGCACGCGCCGTCAAATGTGTTGAAACACTTAAGCACCGCCGGGAAAAGCACAGTCTTAGTGAGAATTTCGATGAGAACGCGCTCGTCAGCGCGATCCAGACCCTTACAAGGGGCCGGGTAGCGCCGGTGCTCCTTTTTGTAGTAATCGGTGATGTGTATGAATGTAAGGGCCAGATTCTCTGATTGGTAATAGGCTTCCGGGGTCAGGAACATAGCCCGGGGAGAGATTGCGTGGGCGGCCTGATCGGCCTGTTCTTTCCCTGGAGCCCCTGGTGACCGGGGGCCCAAATCAGGTTACGTGGTGTTGGATTTTCGCATCGGCACCTAGAGTGAAGTATGCGCCAGGCAAGCGGGGGAGCCCACCCCAGCTCATTGTTCCGACAGGACCTTCGCGAGTCGGCGATGATGTGTTTCAACTTGCGATTAGTGAGAGCCAGAGGAATGACGATCTCCTCCGCCTGTGTTGGGCTGTAGGCTTTGAAAGTGAGCGCGTTAGCTGTACGACTGCGGCCGTGTACCATCCCCCGTGGGGTGGGCCGGCAACGTCCACGTACTACACGTGCTGTTGGGGACCATAGTATCGCGCCAATGCATCCCCGTGCGCCTGGCGATGACCGCTATGGTCTTCTCTGGAGATGTTACGGGGAAAGGGTCGAACCCGGAGGGCGCGTCTCCAGGGTTCTGGCACTCTTTCCTAGTCGTGTTTGATGTGTAGCCAGTGCGAGAGGCGGCGACCGGACGTGCTCTGTGCGATACGCGTGTATTGGCTGACTAAGTGGGCATCTCGAAGCTCGTGGAAGGCGTTCATCATGCCCAAGGCTAGAAGTCTCCGGTTGGAAGTAGAGACCGAGAGGTCGACAACCAGTTTGTCATCATCGTGTTAGCGCAGGTGCAAGTAAGGTGTCGAGTAGAGGATTCTACTCGCTACGAAAGCATTGACAAGCCGCAGTCCAGTCAGTGACAGATAAGCGCTGCATGCGCAGGGATTGAAAACGTTGTGGCAGAAACGCGGCATTAAAGCCATAGGCCGTCAGTGTTCATCGTGTTAATTGCCGTTGCCGTTGGCAACGTTTCCGACTCGGACAACTTTAAGGAAAGGAACTGCGCATAACTGGATCGCTGGGTCAGTGGACGCCTGAATCGCGCTTTGAGGTACGTGGGGTGGTGAAAGAGAGGTGTTTCATTCATTCATTCATTCATTCATTCATTCATTCATTCATTCATTCATTCATTCATTCATTCATTCATTCATTCATTCATTCATTCATTCATTCATTCATTCATTCATTCATTCATTCATTCAACGTTACAGACGCCAAGCCACGTATAGCTGCTTGATACGCCATAGCTTTCGTTCTCTAACCAGGTTCTGCAGTAGTAGAACTACACTGAAATTTACTTTAATTTTTTTTATTTATTTTTCGAATACTGCAGACCCTAAGATGGGACCAAGCAGGAGGGGCAAAAGTACATAAAAAGAAACACGGCAAATTACATAGCAGGAAACTAACATATAAGCAATAGGACATAGTAAAGAACAAGAAAAAAACCAAATACCGACGATTACGTTACTTCCTAATGCGAAATTTGAGCGCAGCAAATAAGCTGTTTCACCTTTTCGATAGTGAGTCAACCCCAGCTGCGGAGTTGGTTTCAGGGACAACGCCGCCGATGCCGACACAAACAATATGATACCCTCGCTTCCGCAGCGCTAAGAACCAGGTCTAGCCGTGGGAAGGTGGTCACGTATTCGTCGACGTGCCGGGGCCTACGTGAAATAACCGGCGCGTCGGCAACTGAAGAGCACCCTATCCGCCACACAAGAACAGGGGGGGGGGGGGGAACCCTTTCCTCCTCTTTCTGCATGGCGGCGACGGTGTTCTATGCAGTCACGTTATCTTGACTCTCTAGCGGCGTCAGCGGCATCCAGCGGTATCAGTCGGTCGCTGCTAGCGATGGGGGGATGAAAGGGGGGCGGAGCTGGTAACGAGGCCGACGACAACGCCGACGACGACGCCGACGACGACGCGAAACCCAGGAACGGACGCCAAAGAGCTGCGCTCTAAAACAACTCAGCAATTATCAATAAGCAATTTTGTTGATGGCATCAATGCTGTTTACAACCTCAGGCGGGAGATCATTCTATTGAGTTATTGTGTGAGGGAAAAATGAGTATTTAGAATCATTGATTCTAGCACTGTACGGTGTTAGTGATTCCGTGTTACGATGTAGTGGTAGTCGCGTTGTGATAGGTTTAAGAAATAAATCAGGGCTCATGGAGAGTTAATTTTGAGTAGGAAAATAAATTTCAATCGTTGAATTTTTCTTCGTGCTTGCAATGTCTATCGGTCTATGAGGCTATGAGAGACGCCGTAGTGAAGGGCTCTGGAAATTTCGACCACCTGGGGTTCTTTAACGTGCACTGACATCGCACACTACACAGGCCTCTAGAGTTTCTATATGTTGTTTTGGGCCATGAGGGTGGTTGGAGAGTCAGTAGAACGATATTTATTAAAGGTGAATCTAACAGATTTTCGCTGGATCATTTCCAGTGCCTCAATGATATGTTTTGTGTAAGGGTCCCGGACGGTGCATGCGTACTCAAGTTTCGGTCTGATGATGGATGTGTATGCTAGAAGTTTCGCACTAGAAGGCGCACCTTTTAATCTATGCCTAAGAAAGCAAAGTTTACGAAATGATGACGTAAATATGTTGGTTATATGTTTATTCCAGCTAAGATTATCGGTTATAGTAACACCTAACTATTTGCATTCGTTCACTTCCTCAAGCGGGTGATTTGGAAGGGCATACAGAAATGATAGGCTACTTTGTTTATTGGTGACTTTCCTAAAGACTGTTTTGTCACTGTTAAGCTTCATCTCCCATCGACTGCACCATGAATGAATGTTGTGAAGGTTAGAATTAAGGATGACTTGGTCTTCGTAGGATCTGATTTCGTGAAACAAAACACAATCATCGGTGAAAAACCTGCACTGGTTCACTAATTACATCCACAATGGCACTGATGTAGACCAAAAACAGTAATGGTCCAAGCACACTTCCTTACGGCTCGCCAGAAGTGACCGGAAGGCAGCTTGAACAATGGGCATCAATACTGACGAATTGGGCGCGGTTAGAAAGGTAAGCAGAAACCCAGGCAATTAGGAAAGAAGGAAGACCGATATTTTCAAGCTTAAAAATTAGTTTGGCATGTGAAACAAGGTCAAAAGCTTTCTTAAAATCTAGAAAAATGAGCGTCCATCTGCCCTGACTTGTTTAGAATGTCCGCAAAACTATGAACAACAGATGTGAATTGACTGAAGGTCGAAAAGCCCTTTCTAAAGCGATCCTGGTGTGACGATAGAATGTCTCCGTCATTTAGAATGGAAGCTATACAAGTGACTATAGTGCGTTTGATAAGTTTACAAGAAGATGTGATACTGGACGAAAATTAGTAATAGATGAGGCTGTACTATTTTTGGTATGGGCAGAATCAGCGCAACTCTCCAGTCCGAAGGAACAGTGCCAGTTGATGGGCTCGCATGGGAAATTATGAATTGAAATTGGTGTAAAAGTTCACTATAACGGCGCAAGAACATTTCGAATTCCGTCCGGACCAGCAGACAGTTTTGTTTTCAGATTCAACAACATTGAAAACACACCTGAAGAAAATACAATGCTTGGTTCAATGCATGGTACAGCAGGTTGACATAAGAGGGAACTTTATTTCGTG
The DNA here is from genome assembly GCF_055824585.1 of Amblyomma mixtum. Taxonomy (NCBI): domain Eukaryota; kingdom Metazoa; phylum Arthropoda; class Arachnida; order Ixodida; family Ixodidae; genus Amblyomma; species Amblyomma mixtum. The sequence continues at coordinate 141,721,828 of NC_143012.1, read as the reverse complement.
AAGACACTGTGTAATATCTGTTAAAATGCCCAGAAATGCTTGTTTTATCGGTGATAAGAACACCATTGTGCAGAATTTGGTCGACAGGTTTGTTTTTCCTGCACAAGTGTTTCCAAAACTTCTGTGCAGCATTCTGAATGAAGCTTGGTAGCGTGTGCTAAAACAATGACGTTTTGATTGCCCCACAGCCTGTCGTAGAGCATCTGCGCAGCTTCAATAGCGTTTCGGCAGGCACGTGCTCGCTTTCATCGCTTTAGTTTTCGTTGTAGATGCAAGACATCACGCGTAATCCAGAGGTTATTTTGCATGTTTTCTTTACTTTGTTGGGAACAAAATTTTTTGGACAATACGTGCAGATTTCTTTAAATTTATTCCATAGTACAGACACGTGATTGCCTTGAAAAACACTCAGGCAAAGATCAAGGTAATCAAGTACGATTTCATCCCTGGCCCGCGAAAGGTCTTTCACACAAACAAGCTTAGCATGGGGAGGGTTGTGGGCCGGTTTTTTGTATTCTACATAAAAAATACACCATACTGGGGTCAGAAAGGCCGTTTTCCACCGAGACGGAAAAATTTTCAATTGATCGGCTGAAAAAACAAGATCAAGTTAGAGGCGCGAGTGCCCTAGACACGCGTTGGTTTCGTAACCACCTTTTGAAGGTTGTGTTGAAACATAATATCAAAAATGCCATACGTGCCTAGGCTGGAACCCGTAACAGGACAATTCCAGTCAACTCCCGGCAGGTTGAAATCTCCAAGAAGAATAACCTTATCATGAGTGAATATGATCATGTGATCAGCCAAATCAGAGAAAAACCGCTGTAACGAATGAGGTGGTCGGTAAACCGCAAATAAAAATAAAGGCCGGCCTCAGCAGCATAGTTTTAATGATACGCTCTCGTGATCATGAAGATGTAACATAAAAGGTAGAGTGCAGAGCTTTAAGTACACTTCAGGAGTCTGTAGATAATACTTCTTGTGGGGGGATCGTTTAATATTTCTTGTATGGCCTCCCAGACTGCGTGGCATTCTGCAGTGAAGATGGATGCGCAATGTGGAAGTCGTACTGTTTTCTCCGAATTGCTTCGCACCACTGCACTTCCTACGTAAACATGTGTTTTTGAGTCATCTGTATAAAAAGCTGTAAAAGTACTGTATTTTTCCACGAGTGCAAGAAATTCTTTTAGTATATGTTGTTGTGGAGTTTGTCTTTCACGAAACTGCGTAAGGGTGAAATCACAGATTGCAGGATAATTGTACCATGGAGGCAATGGATCTTGTCTTTGAGCAATGCTGGGTAATGTGTCTAGTACGCCGAGGTTATGGCACATCTGTTCAAAACGGAGGAGGAGTTTGTTGTTGTAGCGGTCTGTTGTTAAACAGTGTTCTTGACGAGAGAAGCCAACAGCCACAGAAACCAAGGGGCACAGGGGTTTTTTGTTTCTGTGGCCCTTCGTTTCTGTGGCTGTTGGCTTCTCTCATATTTATAACGAGCCCCTCATTCTCCTTCCCTTGTTTGCTTAATTGCTTAGCGAGGGCCTCGGTTCTGGCAGCCTTGACGCCATAGGAAGCACAAGAGGGTTCTCACACAGCTTCCACCCTCGCCGTTCGATGACGTTCTACGTCACATGAGCGGTAACTCAGGACGTGCGACGTCCGCCGCTTAAGAATGTGGGTGGCGCTGGTGAACACTCCCAAGGTTAGGTTATTTGTAAAACATAAATACCCCCGAAAGCAGAAGATTTGACAGGCGTCGCCGTAGCTCAGCGGTAGAGCACCGGACGCGTAATTCGGAGGTCGTGGGTTCGGATCCCACCGGCGGCTTGTGGCTGTTCTTTCTTCTGCTTTTCTAATTAATTAGCTTTAAGCGATAACATATTCAGTAATATTATAAATTGATCAACACCACAAAATAAATTAATGAATTAAATACCTTGGTTTCTGTGCCTGTTGGCTTCTCTCATATTTATAACGAGCCCCTCATTCTCCTTCCCTTGTTTGCTTAACTGTTCTTGATGGGCACTTTTTGACTTTTCGTGACAGATGTGTTTATGTAGTGAACGGATTTTTAAAATGTATGAAAACGTGAGCATCGTTTTTGTCTTTATGTGATTGTGCGTTAGCTTCTGCATAAAGACTATTTATGGGCGAAGTCCTGTATGCACCAGTGAAAGGACGCAAAGCTAAATTATGTATTGGGTCCAGTCGTTTCAGGTGCGATGGTCTCGCGCACCCATATACTATACATCCATAATCCAGGGAAGAACGCATTACAGAGCGATAAATTTGTAAGTGAGATGTCCTAACTTAACCGAAGTGTTTTCGGGAGAGTACTTTAAGTACATTAAGTTATCGGGAGGCTTTCTTTTTCAGTGCGTTTAGGTGAGGCAGGAAAGTGAGTTTTCTGTCAAATGTTATGCCTAGAAATGTGTGTCCATTTTTTTACTGGTAACTCTATTTGGATTAGGTGTTGGGTGGGAGCTGCCTGTAAACCTCGTTTGAGTGAGAACAGAATGGCCACTGTTTTCTGTGGAGAAAACCGGAAACGATTTCTGTCTGCCCGGGTTGCCAATTTATAATTGTTAACTGCATTTGTCTTTCACATGTTGATATGTTGGAGGACGTGCTGGAGGTCGCCTACATACACTGAATACATAACGGACCTTGGGATTATTTTACTACGAGAGTTCATTTTTACAAGAGAACGTGCTGCTTAAAATACACCAATGAGGTAACCTATTCTACTGAATGAAATTCTTCAAAAGGGTTGAACCTAGGCGTACATGGAATGAACGGTTAGATAAGAAGTCGTTTAGGCAGTTCAACGACACGCCGCGGATTCCAAGCTCAGCTAAGTCCTTAAGAATGCCGTACCTCTGGGCCATGTAATAGGCCCTCTACAAATCGAAAAAGACAGCAAGACAGTGCTGCTCGGGAACAAAATATTCTCGAACATTGTTTTCGAGACGAACTAGGTCATCTCTAGTGGAACATCCCTTTTTAAAAACACATTGATGGCTGTGAAAAAGTTCAAACGATTGAAGTGCAAAAGTACTCAGTCTTATTTTCAGGACACTTTCAAAGGACTTGGCGAGAAAACTGGTTAGGGCGATGGGTCTATAAGTTCAGACGATTGAAGTACAAAAGTACTCAGTCTTATTTTCAGGACACTTTCAAAGGACTTGGCGAGAAAACTGGTTAGGGCGATGGGTCTATAATTGCTAGGCGAAGTTAGTGGCTTCCCGGATTTAAGGAAAGGTACAATAATAGCTTTTTTCCAGGCGTCGGTATTTTCCCAGATACCCAAACTTTGCTGAAGAACGGCAAGTTGGGAGAAAAGGGCCAGCATTTCATAGTGGATTTGGTCAGGTCCTGGAGCAGTTTTTTCGCTTGTTTTCTAAGTACCGCGCGGGAACGTCGAGGCCGCGTGCGGCGCTCATGTCGGCGCCCCCGTAAGTTCACTGCGTACGAGAAATTCTTGACTGACTCAAGCTTCAGGGGACACCAATTACTCGCGCGACGGGCTTTCCGAAACTGCTCATGCTGGAAGGTTTTCTAGATGCAAAATCCACCGTCTTTTGGCCTTTATACCCCACCAGATGGATTATAGCGTACACATAGGCAATTTACATTATACTGCGAGTTCATTTCAGTTTGCGGCTCTTGCCGTAAATTCGTATTTTTGCCGCGGACAATAAATAGATTGGGTAAAGTGAGAACACCTCAAAATTTCGAATTTTTTATTTTATGCATTCATGCGCCAGAAAAAAGTAAACAGCATAAAATGTTGATTAAAAACCCACGCTCTACATTTTTTTGTACTGAACCAGTTTGAACCCGTTTGAGCCGGTTCAATACGGTCCGAACCGGTTCGAGCCGGAACGGAGTGTCGCTCTGGAGCCGAACCCGGAAATGAACCCGAAAGGCGTGAACCCGAACCTGAACCGAATCCGAAAAAGTCCGGTTCGACACCCTGATTGGGTCTAATATTCTTAGATACGACGGCCTTGCGTAGCCGTACACAAAGCACGCATAATCTATAGGGAAGAACGCCCCAAATAGCGATAAATCTGAGAAGACATGTTCTGTCAGTCCCTCAAAGTTTCCTTGAGAAGAGTTTAAGGATGTTCAGAGATTGAGCAACTTTCTTTTCAGTACGCGTAAGTGCGGTATTTATGAGAGTTTGTTTAAAGTTATGCTTAAAAATGTATGCTCTTGTTTCACTGGTAGTACGATTTCATTAAAGCGTAGGGTGGGGTCATTCTGTAGGCCTCTTTTGAGCGGAAATACGGCCGGTACTGTTGGTTTTGGGGTGAACTTGAACCCATTGCTAGCTGCCCAAATCGCTACTTGTTTAATGCAGCTTGTATCTGCCTCTCACTGGCTGACAATCTGGAGGACGTGCATGCAACATGAAGGTCACCGACATACACGGAATACATAATCGAATTTGGAATTATTGTGCCTATGGAATACATTTTTATTACGAAGAGCCTAGTGCTTTAAATGCACCCCTCAGGCATCCCATTTTTCTGAATGAAGTTCCTCGGCGTACGTGAAATGAACGACCGAACAAGGAATCTTTCAAGCAGTTCAGTATCCTACCACGGATACCGAGTACCGTGGTCAACAAGGCCGCGGAGAATATCAAATCACCAGTTGACGTCATAAGCCTTTTCCATATTGTGACTTGACAGTTGACAGCCGTGTTGTGCGGACGCATGTTTAGGTGCTCTTAGGATCACGCGTAAAGACCGGCACCGGACCGACTGCGCGAGCGACAGCGTTAAATAGATGAGTACTTTCTTTTAATATTTTGAAAGCAGGGTGTTTTTAGTTTTTAGGTTGTTAGGGGAAGTGTAGGGTAAATAATAGAACTTAGGTCAGTGACCTATAGGTTTTGTTTGTGGGGTTTAACGTCCCAAAGCGACTAAGGCTATGAGAGACGCCGTAGTGAAGGGCTCCGGAAATTTCGACCACCTGGGGTTCTTTAACGTGCACTGACATCGCACAGTACACGGGCCTCTAGAATTTCTCCTCCAAAGAAATTCCAGCCACCACGGCCGGGATCGAACCCGCGTCTTTTGGGTCAGCAGCCGAGCACCATAGCCACTGAGCCACCGCGGCGGCGTCAGTGACCTATAATCGGCCGGGTCTATTCTGGTCGGGAGCTATAGTTTTTCAGTGCTTATTTTTGCGCTAACTTTTTTAGAAAGATAGCAATTCATTTTCTAAGTGATCGATCGGCATTTGCGGTAGGCTGAATTTTATTTTATTTGTGCACGTTTCTTTAAGTGTTTTTTTTTGTTTTGAGCCTGTAGATATCCTAGCATTTGATGGTAGCAATAATCGAGTGCTGCTAAGATGGTTAAGCTACTGAAGGTTAAATGTAAGGAGTGCGAGGCGTCAATGAATTTAAACGAAATTCGGTTCGAACCGGTGGAGGAGGCCGAGCGCGCAGATTTTATGTGCAGATGCTGCGTGTTAGGTGCACGCCTGGACAGGGCTGAACAGGCGAACATCAAACTAGTGCTACGTATGGATGCACTAGAAATATAGTCACAGAAAGAGAGGGCAGAGAAGCGCAAGCTTCAAGAACAGCTTCGTCAGTAGGAGTCAAAAATGGCTGACATCGCCATTGGAAGCCACATTGGTGGACATTCCAGCGCCAGCCACATGGATGCGGCTTGCACTGGCATGGACAACGATAAGCAAGTAAGTCAGACAGGTTCAGACAGGAAAAGCTACGCACAGGTGGCAGCTAGGAAGTATAGAGGCGATGGAGAGAAGGGGACAAACTAAACCAGAGGAATGAGGTCACAGTCACTGATAAGAGGCAGCAAAATCCGGAAGTTAGAAGGGAGGGGCAGAGTACCCTAGTGCTTATCGCTGGGGACTCAAACATGAGGAGCTGCAAAAGAGCGACAATGGAGCCTGTGAAGGATAGGCGTGTAGCAGTCGGGGTATTCCCAGGGAGGGCAACGGACGAGGTACTAAGAAAGACTAAGAATTTCTGAGAATGCTGCACGGCGTAACATGGTAGTGGTAGCGGCGGGGCTAAATTATGTCCTGAATGGTGACGCCACACAACTAGTGATAAGATTAGCTGAGAGAGTTGACGGTATAAGGGCGATAGCACAGCAAGCGCAGATCCTGGTGTGCACAGTGCCGGAGGTGTAAGGAAGCAGTGGAGAGGTTGCCAACGACGTTGTGATTCTTAAACGAGAGATAAGGCAGTTAAGCCTCGAGAAAGGCTTTGAGGTGGCAGACAAACAGGGAATTGCACAGAGCAGGCTTGGGCAGTGGTTTAGACGTGATGGCATCCATTTCAGCGGAAGGGTAGGAGAAGAGATAGGCTGGCGCCTGGGAGGCCGAGCGGAAGCTTTTTGAGGGGGTCCACGGTGGCTCAGGGCGTAGGGGTCGGTAAGCGATGTAGTAAATGTAACAATCGCGGCTGAGCCCAACAAAATGGCTACTAGGAGGCGCAGAAAGAAAACTAGAAAAAAGAAATTTAACGCCAGGATCAGTTACATAAACATGCAAGAGGGTAGAAAGAGAGCGAAATGACTAGAAATAGAACAGCAGTTAAAGGACGAAGAAGGAGATGTGTACGCTCTATGCGAGACACATCTGAGGGATCTAGAAGATCCGCATTTAATGGATGGCTATGTCTATGAAGGGCGCAACAGAAGAACAACGGAGAAGAAGGGAGGAGGAGTAGGTATGCTGATACATCAAGGAGCAAATTGGCAAAGAATAAAATCAACTTGCAAATAACATGTATGAGTATCAGGTACAATTGCTGGTGAAATCGCATGGCTAGGGGTAGTTTATTTAGGGGCCGGGGACAAATGCAGTCAAGAAAACAAGGATCTAGTTAAGTAGTAAGGTGGAAAGTTGGGCGAGTTGAATCTTAATCATGATGAATTTTGCGCCAAAAACGATGACCAAAAGGAGAGAAGACACAACACGAGCGCTTTGTACTACGAGGCCTCGCGTTGTGTCTTCTCTCCTTTTGGTCCTCGTTTTTGCCCCAAACTTCATCATGGATCTAGTTAAGCGCCTCAGTGAGGATATAAAGCAGTTTGGAGATGGTGGAGATATTATTCTGCCTGGCGACATGAATGGCCACATCGAGGATCTGGATGGATACACAGATTGTAACGGGAAGTTAATGCTAGACTTCTGTGAGCGACACAACCTAGTTATTGTCAGTAGAGAAACTAAATGTGAGGGACAAATCACGTGGAAATCCCGTAACAGGTAGACAACCATTGACTACTGTTTAATGTCGCAGGGCACATATAGTAAGCTCGCAATAATGGAAATAGACGAAGAGGGGAAGTACAGCCTAGCAAGTGATCATGAACGTATTAGCCCACAGTTGGGAGCCCCGATCAAAAGAGAAATGCAGTGATGTTAAAAAGGCAGCGCAACATTAAACGACGGGCAAATAGCGCTAACAGCAGCCGACATAGAGGAAGCAATCGAGAAACGCCCCATGGAAAAGTGGGATTATAAGCAGTTAGAACTGCTCATGAGTACAAAAATTAAACAAGTAAAAGGAGTAAACCGATGGAGAAGCAAGAGGAAGCCACGAAGCTGGTGGAATATGGAAATTAAGCAGTTCACCGAACAACGACGGGTGGCTTCAAGAGAACACAGAAAAGCAAAGAGGGCGCAGTTATCTGAAGAGAAAATAGGACAAAAAATGGGAATCTTATCGTCAAAAGAAACAGCAAGTTCAGGTCCTCGTCCAGGCTAAAATAAAGGAGTCCTCTGATCAATGGCTGGCTGAAGTTCGCGATAAAGATAAAGATAAAGGGGGGCCAAAAAATTCTCGAACTGTATAAGCTGGCTGGGTAAAACAAATAAAAGAAGGCTGGAACAGATTATAGATGCTGAGGGAAAATGTTTAGAGGGAGACGATGCTGTTAACTACATTACATCAGTTATAGCTGCGTCTTTTAGCAACGACAATAGGGTAATCTTGCCAAGTGAGGGAGCAACACAGGACAGCACATTAGGGAACAGCTTAGACCTGACTAATCTTAACTGGAAAAAGGCGCAAGCAGGTATTCCTAAAACAACATCCGCAGGGATAGACGAAATTCCATTTAAGCTGAGTACTGACCTTGGCTCAAGAAGCAAGGAAACGTTGATAAATAACATTGGAGACAGTCATAACAAATAGGCTAATTCCGCACAGCTGGAGACAGAGTGAAATGAATTTCATTTATTTAAGGAAAGGAGAGAAGATTGACATAAAATCCTTCCGAGCTATTACGATAACATCTGTTATATACAGTCTAGCAATGCGGGCGGTGAAATTAAAAATGCAGTCACGGGTAGAAGGTAATACGATACCGGAGAACTCAGGAACGGGTTCAGAAGGGGTAGGCGTTTAGATGATAGCCTGTTCGTGCTTACCCAATGCATAGAAATAGCCAAGGCGGAAAACAGACCTCTATATTTAGAGTTTCTGAACGTAAGCGTTGCGTACGACAACGTGAACAGGGAACTCCTGTGGAACATATTAAACGATGTAGGTATGGGTAATGAGGTAACCGATTTTCTACAGGAAATCTACCGAGATAATAAAGTTGAAATTACATGGGAAGGGATAAAAAGTACCACAACTGTGGGGGTACACAATGGAATAAGGCAAGGTTGTCCTCTATCACCGCTGCTGTTCATGCTTCGCGTGATAAATATGGAAAGAAGGCTATAAGGAAGTAATGTATGTTATTATATGTCGTACACGCTAGGCGGAAATGTCGTTGACCGATGGCTCCCTGGTTTAATGTATGCGGACGATATTCTACTCTTAGCAGATAACCACGAAGATTTGCAAACTGTGTGACGACCCCACATAATGCGCAGGTCCACACGGGACGGAGAGGCAAGAAGACACCGTATGGCTCAGTTTAAACAAAAATGATGTAATCAATAATTATACATGGTACATCAGAGGCTGGGGTGTCCGAGCTTACGTGGCGACGCCGTCATGGGGGCGATGGATGGTCTCCGGAGTTGCGATCCGTCGGTGGCTGGCAGAAGCTGCGCGCCGTCCGGCTTCGGCGCTGAAGGACCCTTTTTCGTGAACGATCTCGTCCTCTGCGTGCCTTTCGTCCGCACTCGCCAGCTGTATCTGCTCCGCCGGCCACGCCCGATCTCCTGTCTTCCCGACTGGAATGTTTTTTTCTTCCTCCTTTCCACGGCGGCGCCCTGCGGCATCCCCGACATCCCTGGTTGGAATGTCGTTTGTCTCCCGCCGGCAGCTTTCTTCTCTTGCCCTTGTACGGCCAGGCATGCCTAATTGGGCTGGCTTTCCCTCCCGCCGGCGCCTTTGCTGTGGTCGCTCGGACAATACCTCCAGCGCGTCCCCGGCCTTCGTAGCTATAGTGGTCACCTCCGCTCAAGGAATTTCGCTGGGGGTTACTGCTGACAATGGCCCTAGACATTCCTGCTACACTAATCCCCTGAGGCTCGGAGGGGCATTCCAAGCATCCCACTTCCCATGGTCGTCGCGAGGTTGTCGGCCTTGTTGATTGTTCACTGTTGAGCACAGAGAAAATTCCGCCGAAGGTATGGGCCCTGGTAGCTCACGCACGGAACGTCACAACTGGTTAATTGTCTTGGAGACGAAGGAGACGCCTAAGTTTCAGTTTTAGCGCAACTAAGTCAGGTGTGATGATTTTCAACGATACAAATGATCAGGTGCTTACAATACAAGGCCACGAAATACCCAAAATGGCCGAATACAAATACCTCGAGATATGGCTAAACAAAGGGCAGATATACACGGGCAGATATGCCACGTATCATTGTAGTGTTTGTTCGTTCACGCTCAAGGCTGCAGGAAAGGGCTGTTATCATTTTTGTTCGTGACGCGAGAAGCGACCAGTCTAATCTCGATTGATCGCCGCCATGAAAGGCTGCATCTAGGTTTTTCCAGATTACTGTAGATGATCTTGTCCTGCTATCTGGAAGTTTCCTTGCCGGCTTTAAATCAAGCAATGCCGCGAGCAGCGGACATTCGTAGTTCGACGATTGACGAGCACGCTTGTTGCTTACGCCGCCACCGAGTGATTCAGTTCTTTTGCGGGCGCAAGTCAGCCCAAATAAAGAGCTTCGTTTGCAAGTATTTCTGGTGTCTTTCTGACCGCTGGACTGCCGTCACTACAACGTGACATCTGGTGGAGGTGCTGGGTAGCCTTCCATGTACCGGACACCCCCTACAAGCCGTGACGCCAGCCCTCTGAGTCATCAACCGCAGGACCTGAGGCATCCACGATGGAAAAAACTCTGGATGCCCGAGCCCGCCAGTATGACCGCCAGCAGCACATTTTCCCAGCAAGCTGCCTGGACACCGCTAACAGCAACGACCTGCGAGATGTTATACGTCAAGTTGTGCGAGAGGAGCTCCGACGATTGCTGCCAACGGGAACGCAGCCGCAAATTTCATCGCTCACTGACGTCATCCGGGACGAGGTTCAACAGGCCTTGGGTGTGACGCCGACACCCACGCAGCCTCTGCAGTCCCCAGCCATGACTTACGCCGCAGTTGTGCGCCGTCCTGCCCCTCAACGACGGGACCCAAGCCCCTATCGCCCTCAGCCAGCTGCGTTGGACCGCCGCCCACTCGCCTCAACCCGCCCGTCCTACGAGCGACGCGCACAGCCAAGGAAATGCGACGAGTGGAGAACTCCCGACCAGCGCCGCCCACTATGCTTCCACTGTGGCGAAGCCGGTCACGTCCTCCGGCACTGCCCATAGAGAAGACTGGGCATCCGAGGGTTCTCTTACGACGCTCCACGACCCCGACCCGGCCAGCGACCAGCCGAAATTGAGGAATTTTTGCGTCGGGAAGAATGCTCACCACCCAGCCACCTATCACGTTCCCCGTCGCCTTCGTCTCCGCGCTTCGTATCTCCGAGCCGAGGCTACGCTGGGCGTGCACGCTCCCCCAGCCCCCGAAGGTTAAACTGAATAAAGCAGCCTCTGGAGGTGAGGTTGCTTCTAAGCGCAAGGACAAAGATCCTCCACCGACGATAACTCCGACGACACCTCCGACGACACCTCCGACGACAACTTCGCCGACAACTTCGACGACAACTTCGATGACAACACCGACGACGACGCGACCAGACTTGACGCCTTTACCGCTGCCCATAGAAGTAACGTCGGAGTACGCCCACCGCAGCCTCACTACCCGACGAAGCCGAGATCGTACACCGAAGACCACGTGTAGCACGAAAACGCGAACAAGTGACCTTGAAGTTACGGTCGACGGTCACGCGGTTACTGCCTTGGTCGACACGGGAGCTGACTACTCAGTCATGAGCGGGCCATTCGCTCTTCGACTCAGGAAAGTGACAACAATTTGGGATGGCCCGATGATCCGCACCGCAGGTGGTAACCTGATTACGCCGTCAGGACGCTGCACCGCGAGAGTTACTGTAAATGGGAGAACCTATGCTACAACCTTCCTGATCCTACAGCAATGCTCGAGAGATGTGATTTTGGGAATGAACTTCCTGAACGAACATCGGGCGATCATCGACCTTCGATCTAAGTCGATCAAACTTTCCACGGAAAAAGCCATACCTGTTGCGACGGGCGCGACTCATCACGTTGCCTTAAACGTCCTCGATGAAGCATTTAGCGTGCGGCCAAGATGAAGTGTTCTCGTCGGCATAGGTACTGGAGACATCGAAAATGCCGAAAGCGTCATCGAGGGGAACACCCAGTTACTCCTGGATCGAGGATTGGGCGTCGCGAGGGGAGTCGCCGAAATCCGAAATGGCCAAGCCCAGGTGTTGCTAACCAACTTCACGGAAGAATACCGGCATCTAAACAAAGGTACGACGATCGCTTTCCTCGACGAGCTGGCAGACATCAGAGACGTATTTGCCCTACCCGACCAACCCGCAGAACCATCTGACCAAGGCCGTCAACCCGCGTTCGACATCAACCCGGCATTACCCCGGAGCAGACAAGACCAAATACGCAGTCTTCTTCAAAGGTACACCGATTGCTTCTCATCAGCATCGAATGTGTGACGAACCCGGCTTGCCAAGTACCGCATTGTCACAGACGAACACGCGCGACCACTGCGACAGAGCCCCTACCGCGTATCGCCGCTAGAACGCCAAGCTATCCGCAAGCAAGTTGAGGAAATGCTTCGTGACGACGTCATACAGCCATCGAGGAGCCCCTGGGCAGCACCGGTCGTCCTAGTGAAAAAAAAAGACGGCACCCTTCGCTTTTGCGTCGATTACCGCCGCCTGAACAACATTACGAAGAAGGATGTCTACCCCCTCCCCCGCATCGACGATAGACTGGACCGGCTGTGCAACGCTAAGTACTTCTCATCGATGGACCTCAAGAGCGGCTACTGGCAAATTGAAGTCGACGAAAGAGATCGCGAGAAGACTGCGTTCATCACGCCTGACGGACTCTTCGAGTTCAAGGTTATGCCATTCGGCCTCTGCTCTGCCCCAGCGACGTTCCAGCGAGTAATGGATACAGTGCTCGCAGGCTTGAAGTGGCAAATTTGTCTAGTCTACTTAGATGACGTTGTTGTCTTCTCCACAAGCTTTGAAGACCACCTCAGAAGGCTTCGGACAGTGCTGGAAACAATCAAGTCTTCGGGCCTAACACTGAAACCAGAGAAGTGCCACTTCGCCTACGAGGAGCTGCTGTTCCTTGGTCACATCGTAAGCAAGGATGGAGTTCGCCCAGACCCTCAGAAGACGGCTGCGATCGCACAGTCTCCACAGCCTAATGACAAGAAAGCTATACGCAGATTTCTTGGATTGTGCGCTTATTACCGGCGATTCGTCAAGAACTTTTCGCGCATCGCTGAGCCTTTGACCCAACTTACCAAGGCTGACGTTCCTTTTAAATGGGAAAGGCCTGAAGAGGAAGCTTTCAACGAGCTGAAGCGCCGCTTACAGTCCCCTCCTGTGCTCGGGCACTTTGATGAAAACGCCGAAACCGAAGTTCATACCGATGCAAGCGGGGTGGGCTTAGGAGCGGTTCTCGTTCAGAAAAATGGCAGACAGGAGAAAGTTATCGCGTACGCTAGCCGTTCACTGTCGAGAGCCGAAGCCAACTATTCGACGACAGAGAAAGAATGTCTCGCCATTATTTGGGCCACGTCCAAACTTCGCCCCTACCTATACGGACGACCATTCAAGGTTGTGAGCGATCACCATGCTCTGTGCTGGCTGGCCAATTTGAAAGATCCCTCCGGCCGCCTTGCCCGTTGGAGCCTGCGTCTTCAAGAATTCGACATAACTGTCGTCTACAAATCTGGCCGCAAGCATTCCGACGCAGACTGCTTGTCGCGAGCCCCCGTCGACGCAGCAAGCGAAGAAGACGACGACGACGCTTTCTTAGGACCGGTAAGCGCCAGCAGTTTCGCGCAGCAGCAGCACTCGGATCCTGACTTGCAAAGCCTAGTTGATTATCTGAAAGGCAAGACCGCTTCGCCTCCCCGAGGGTTCAAGCGGCAACTGTCGTCCTTCGTCCTTCACAATAATGTCCTCCTGAAGAAGAACTCCGCGCCCAACAGGACAGTGCATCTTCTTGTCGTGCCCAAAAATCTCAGGCAAGAAATTATGCAGGCATGTCATGATGAGCCGACTGCAGGACATCTCGGGATTGCTCGCACGTTGCACTGCATCCAGGAGAAGTACTATTGGCCACGGCTAGCTACCGACGTTTCCCATTACGTGAAAACGTGCCGTGAGTGTCAGCGACGCAAAACGCCTCCGACTAGACCAGCCGGACTCCTGAACCCCATACCACCGCCAACTAAGCCCTTTCAGCAAATAGGGATGGACCTCCTCGGCCCCTTTCCGACCTCTTCATCAGGAAACAAGTGGCTCATCGTGGCCACCGACTACATGACCCGCTACGCCGAAGCAAAAGCGTTGCCTAGTGGTACCGCAACAGAAGTCGCAAAATTTTTTGTCGAACAAATTCTCCTGCGACACGGCGCCCCGGAAGTGCTCATCACAGACAGAGGAACGGCGTTTACAGCGGAGCTGACGCAAGCCATTTTAAACTACAGCCAGACAAGCCATCGGAGGACAACTGCCTATCATCCACAAACCAACGGACTCACAGAGCGTCTGAACAAGACCATTGCAGACATGCTCTCCATGTACATCGACGCCGAACACAAGACGTGGGACTCCATTCTGCCCTACGTGATCTTCGCTTATAATACTGCCGTCCAGGACACAACCAGGTATACCCCATTCCAGCTGGTATACGGCAGAGAGCCCACGACAACACTCGACGCAATGCTCCCGCACGTTTCCGACGAAGACAACCTCGACGTCGCCGCCTACCTTCATCGCGCCGAGGAAGCCCGAAGACTTGCGCGGCTTCGCATTCAAGACCAGCAGCACACCGACGCCCGACGCTACAATCTGCGCCGACGAGACACGCATTACAAGCCAGGTGATCGGGTTTGGATATGGACGCCAGTTCGCCGCCGTGGATTGAGCGAAAAGTTGCTGCGACGCTACTTTGGCCCGTACAGGGTTCTCTGTCGCATCGGTGACCTTGACTATGAAGTCATCCCCGACGGCATGACAGCATCTCAGCGACGCCACCCACGCCCGGAAGTCGTACATGTCGTACGCCTGAAGCCATATTATGAACGCTAAAGTACTCGAAGTTTCCATTCTCCGTGTTTATTTTCATTTTAAAGCATCGAGACGATGCTTCTTTGGAAGGGGGGTAATGCCACGTATCATTGTAGTGTTTGTTCGTTCACGCTCAAGGCTGCAGGAAAGGGCTGTTATCATTTTTGTTCGTGACGCGAGAAGCGACCAGTCTAATCTCGATTGATCGCCGCCATGAAAGGCTGCATCTAGGTTTTTTCAGATTACTGTAGATGATCTTGTCCTGCTATCTGGAAGTTTCCTTGCCGGCTTTAAATCGAGCAATGGCGCGAGCAGCGGACATTCGTAGTTCGACGATTGACGAGCACGCTTGTTGCTTACGCCGCCACCGAGTGATTCAGTTCTTTTGCGGGCGCAAGTCAGCCCAAATAAAGAGCTTCGTTTGCAAGTATTTCTGGTGTCTTCCTGACCGCTGGACTGCCGTCACTACAACGTGACAATATGTCGTACACGCTAGGCGCAAATGTCGTTGACCGATGGCTCCCTGGTTTAATGTATGCGGACGATATTCTACTCTTAGCAGATAACCACGAAGATTTGCAAACTCTAGTTAATTGTTTTGCAGACGAAGGAGACGCCTAAGTTTCAGTTTTAGCGCAACTAAGTCAGGTGTGATGATTTTCAACGATACAAATGATCAGGTGCTTACAATACAAGGCCACGAAATACCCAAAATGGCCGAATACAAATACCTCGAGATATGGCTAAACAAAGGGCAGATATACACTGAAAAGCATGAACAGCATCTTAGGGAAAAAGGACCAAGAGAATCCAGGATAATGAAACATAGGGCATTATGGGGGTACAGCAAATATGAAGTATTGAGAGGTATTTGGAAAAAATAATGGTGCCGGGGGTTACTTTCGGGAATGCGGTTCTGTGCTTAAGGGCACAAGTTCAGTCGAGATTAGACGTAAATCAGAGAGCTTTTAGAAAATTAGCACTAGGTGCCCACGGCAAAACCACAAACGAGGCAGTACAAGGCGATATGGGCTGGGCTGGGCTAGTGCACTGCACGGGCTCGGGGCGCGGGACGGGCCGGGCCGGGACATAATTTGTTTTGCCGGGCCTGGGCCGGGCCCGGGCCGGAAGTTGCGGGCCCGGGCCGGTCTTAAAGCTGCGGACCCGAGCCGGCCTTGGGTCCGTACAGAAACGGCTGGTGTCCCACTATTCATTCACTATTGCAGAGTGAAGTACACAACTGCGGCATTGGAGCAGCGACACGGATGAGCTATGAGTTATAGTACGCACTGAGAAAAAAAATTAAGGTTTATTCATTGACTTATTTATTTCCCTATTTCCATACCGCGGTAGCTTAGTGGTCAAGTTTCTTGACTACTGAGCCGGGGAACCAGGGTTTTCTCCTAGCCTCGGCGGCCGCATATCTATTTAGGTGGCAAGCATGGCAGCCATGCACTTTGTAGTATCATTGCTCGTTGAAGAAACCCAGGCGGTCGAAATGATCCGGAGACCTTCGCTTCGGTGTCTCTCACAGCCTGACTCCCCTTGGGCCCTTAAGCCCCAAAAACATAGCTTTTATTTTGTAGCTATATTTTTCTCATGAGAAAAAATTCACAAACTGAAGCGCGTTTGGTTTTCTTTTTGATCAGCTGACCGGAACATCTTGTAAATGAAATAGCCACAAAAGCTCGCGAGAGTTTGTGAATATCATCTCATAACCACATCTATCCTTCCTCGCTTCTTCATCCTGGTTGTCATGACAAGTGTTTTGCCCTGTAAGTTATCACGTGGTTCGCGCGTTATGTTCTGCTCCACCAGTAAGAAGAAATTTCAACCAGCCTTAATTTGCCGTTGATTGTTCGTCATCCCACAACATACCTATACACTATTAGAAATGCAATCGGGAAGAACGTATAAGTATAGGACGCTTATAGTCTTCAAATACACTCCGCGAAATACTCAAGCCTTTTAGCTTTGCGTTTCTGCTGAAAGGCGACCAGTTATGCTATGAGTTCAACCTGAGAGATCGCGTTCACTAAAAAAATGTCATTCCACTGCTTGCTAGGCAGCTTTAATGTTTATACTTCGCGGGCGGTAAAATATAACTGATTAAAATCATGAGGGAATGATAAGTAGTCTATTACGTTCATAGGCAGCCCTTTTTATTTGGCTCTCGGAAGTTCCGAGATCTTTGCGCACCTACGCGAGATCACTGTCCAAAAGACGGGCCTGGCGAGCACTACTCTTAATCACTTCCTTCGGGGTTAAAAAGAACCAACTTTCTACAAGCCAAACTGTGGTTTCAGAACCTTTGTCAGCCAGTTCCTTATCGGTCAAGTAGCAGTCTACTCATTCAGAGTGAGCAGTATGCCTCACGCGTTACTGTGAAAGGGGCCGGGACGGGCCCGGGCTGGGCCTCACTCCGGGATTCACGGACCGGGCCGGGCTCGCTAGAGCGATAATTTAGCGGGCCTGGGCCGGGCCCGGGCTTGAAGCCGCGGGCCTGGGCCGGGCTCGGGCTTCAGGTATCGGGCCCGGGCCGGACTTGGGCCTCAGATTGAGGCCCGTGCAGTGCTCTGGGCTGGGCATCGTTCGAAGCATGGGAAGCTAAGAGTAAAACGCTATATGAAGAACACCTGAGGAAATTGGACGATAACAGTTGGGCAGCGAAGGTATTTAAATAATTATACAGAAAGAGCGTTAACTCACAAAGGCGGAAAAGAACTAGAAAAGTAACCAGTAAGTACGCCGGTCATGAGAGCGGAGAAAGAAAGGGCATTAAACGACAGGTTAAAAACGCGGAAATTAAAACTTGGATTAATTCAATGGAAAAGAAGCATAGTGTAGAACTATATACTGGAAAAGGCAGATCAGGAAAGTATTTTTCTATGATAACTCAAGAGGCAGGGCCTTACTTTTTGCAGCCAGGTCAGGGTGTCTTCCAACGCGCAGCTACAAAAAAAATAAAAATTCAACGAAGAGGATGACACATGTGATGTGTGTGGTAGATCTATGGAAACAACTGAACACCTCATACTCAAATGTGATGGTATCCATCCAGATGTCGATGCAGGCACAGTCACTCTTCCGGAGGCCCTATGGTTTAAAGATAACAATGGTCATGTGAATGAATCTGCAGTGGAAGTTAGCAAAAAGCAATTGGAGTATTGGTGGCAGAAACGCAGAGATGTGACATAAGGTTAGCTGTGTAGGAAACCGTAGTGAAAGAAGATGGCGAATGTTAATGAGAACTACCAACACAGTTGAACAAACATAAAAAGCTGATCATGGGGGCAATTGCAACCCGCCGCTTCAAAGGGGGCGCTGCTATCCATCCATCCATCAATCATCCATCATCCATCCATTCGTCCGTCCATCCATTCGTCCGTCCATCCATTCGTCCGTCCATCCATTCGTCCGTCCATCCATTCGTCCGTCCATCCAATTAAAGACGCCGGAGAAGTTGACTTATCCAGTGGTTCCACATTTCATGGAAATGAGGAAGAAAAGGAAACGTGAGGGCTGCTCTGTTGTCGCTTGCGTTTGGAAACTGGCAAGTGTTGACAGAACGCATGAACTTAACGCGGTAGCACCCTCAGCGGAGTGGGCACTCCGCAAGGTTCTGTACTCTCCCCTTTCCACTTAAATGCCACAATCATTCCTATAGCGCGCGCTGTTCACAATATGCCTCACCTTCGACACAACCTCTATGCGGACGACATTACTCTGTGGACCACCCACGGCAGTGATGGCACCATAGAGGAAACCTTACAAAGCTCGGGAAACATCACACAACACGCGAAAAGCATAGACCTTTCCTGTTCTCCGGAAAAGTCTGAGCTCCTTCTCATACGCCCCTCACCAAGTACCCTTGCAACAGCCCCATCAACGCTACTCTGCACGGACACCCTGTCCCGGAAGTTGACACACTCCAGACCTTGGCCTTCACATCTCCAGAACAACGGCTGGAGCACTTTCGCTATCAGGAAACTAAAGCGGGTGACGGAAGCGCTCTCGCACCTCATCCGCAGAGTTTCCAGCAAACACTATGGCATGAAGGAGAACGATTTGCGCCGTCTAATTCAGGCGTTCATACTTAGCCGCTTATACGCAGTCCCATACCTCCGATTCCTACAAGAAAAAAACGCCCCCCTTGATGCTATGTTCCGTAAAGCTTACTAAGTGGCCCTACACCTTCCCCCTAGCACCCAAACCACTAAACTTGTCCAGCTTAGCCTCCACAACACTACACACGAACTCATAGAGGCCCACAGACAGGCACAACACACTCACATAGCTCAATCTTTCACAGGACGTCACATTCTTGACAACCTCCAAATTCACATACCAGCAGCCGACCTCACACAATTGCCAGTACGCCGCCCCATACACACACAGCTTCAAGTAAAACCCCTCCCTCGAAACACCAACGCCACCTATCACTCGGCTCTCCGCTTAGTCCGCGCAACGGCTCTCCACAAAGACTTTGCTTCGGAAGCTGACGCCGTGAGGTGGACGCAGCCTGCACAGGCGAAGGTGCCGCAATTGCAATCGTTGACCGCAAACTCGAACCCATCGCCACTCTTCACCTTCCTGCCACATGCACACCGGAATCCTCGGAAGAGGCGGCAATCGCGCTTGTCCTTGCATACACTAATGAACAGTAAAACTGCACTCCTAATTTTGCACGTGGGCGAGTACATGATACCATTTTCCGCATCCTCAGCTCGCCCCCCGTAAGCTCGCCTCGCCATGTGGAGCTGATCTGCTTGCCTACACACTCTGGGAACCCCGGCAACGAAACCGCCGATGACCACGCCCGAGGTCATCTGAACCGGGCAGCGACGGAGTCGGGGTCAGGCTCTTACAGGGAGCGCATGCACTCCTTCAGAGAGCTCACCCCGGCATATCGCTTCGAACGCCAGCTATACCCCGACCCCACCACACACTTGACAACTACCACTCTTCCCTTCCCCTATTTGCTCTCCCGCATCCACCCGGGAGCATACAAACCCTCTTCTACCCAGTGCACCCATCCCTAGGCTACTCTTAATCACATTCTCCTTGATTGCCATGCAGACCCTCCCCCACGAGGCCCGGAGCTCCGGACCACTTGGGAGGAATGGGAGATCTGGCAAGGCGGAAGATCGCCACTGACCAACACCGACATCATGGAACTCCATGAACTCATGAACGTTTAGCGCAGTGGGTCGTGCGGGGACTCAGGGACCTACTTGCTCCACATACCACGGTCATTAAAATTATTTCTCTCTCTTTCTTTACCTCGCAGCCGGCATGGAACCTGCGAACTGCTGTTGCAGAAAACAAAATTATTAGATATAAGCCCACCGGCTCAGCGCACTAATCAGCGAAAGATGCTTTGCGTTAGCGGCCGAGAGCTACGAAGTGGCGACCCATACTGATTGTCACAAGCGACTTCCCGATTAAACGTCACACAGGCCCGTTTTGGCTTCTTGCGTGCACGTGCGAACTAAACCTTCTTCGCTTGCGGTCTTGGGTTGGGTCGCGTTCCCGGCACACTTCACGAACTTCAGGGCCCTCTTGCATGAAGAAAATGGTCAAGTTCCAGTGTTGTCTTACTCGCAGTGTAAACCCTCTGTTGGTTTTGAGGAAAGGAAAGTCCCATCACTAGGTCAGTAGACGCCTCAATCGCGCCGGGAGCTGGCACTGGTCTCCACCTAGAAGCTCAGGGAATTATGAGTTTTTCCTTTTCTCAGAACCAACGAAGGGTCCAGGCTGGTTTGGCTTAGAAGAAAAGAAAGGCGAATAAGCGGGTCCCATTGTCAGTGGACAGTTCAGTCACGCTTTGACGTACGTGGCGGTGGTGCTGACTTAACGCGTTACACGGCTGCCGTTGTATCCCCTAGATTGATTTTACTAAAGGGCATGAAGAGAACTATTGCCCCTAGCACTGTAAAAAAATACATAGCACCTTGCCATCGCTTTAGTGATCTAATCCTCGAAAATACTGCAAACTCACATGTGGCAAGGAGAGCAAGCTTATTCATCTAGCCCGTACTGATAATGCTGCGATCTCCAAACCAAGTGCTGTTCAGTTTGGAATAACGTGCGTGAAGGCGCGTAACTGAGGCACATCCTGGCTAAGTTCAGCAAGGTCAGCCGCTTGAGGCGCTATGCGCACCTAACGTCACATGCGGCTAAGACACTGTGGGGCAAGAGGGACCCACGACCAAATAATCTGGTGGTGCCGACACTCCCCAGGGGTAGTGCAAGCTGTAGGAAGTAGAGAAGCCTGGGAGACCATGCTGCGAAGCGCTGACCCTAGCATACAGCGACGCACCACTCATCTGGCGGAAGAGGACGCAACAAGCCAGGGGCTGTCTGCCAGCCTCTAATCAGCGGGCGCACGACTCCGTCTTCCCAGGCCTACGTGCCGGGGGCGGGGTGGAAGGCGCCCTTTTTCTGATGAAAATAAAAGTGGTTTCAGTCAGTTATTTTCCTTTCACAGCAAAGGCTGCAGTGAGTGGGTACAAGCCACTTAGGGGTCCAGAGGCTGCCTTAACGTGCCGTAACTCTCTCCTGTCGACGGGAGCGGGTGGAAGCCATGGCGCCGCCGTCTGCTACGGCACTGGCCGAGCAGAGCGCACCGTCGGGACCAGAGAGCCGGCTTAGCAGCAGCTGCCGATAGATGGATGTATAGTAATGGCGAAGGCTGGGCCAACGTTATTAGGTAAGGATAGTTGGAGAATTTGCTCCGGGGATGCGGCCCCAGTTCTATCGCCGCTTTAATCTCAGAGACCCGACCGCCACCTATAGGGTTGTGTCAGTACTGCGTCTCTTGTACCATGCCCGTTGGCTGCGCTTAATCACGTGGTCAGTTTGCTGCATACATGGAGGAAGGAGTTTTCCGTCCTTCATGGCTGCATAACTGGTCGACGCTGGCTCGCGCCTCGCATCGTCAGCGCCGGGGGCGGCTCCTTCTACCCGCGCGTCGCTATTGATGTTCACAGATTGGATTTCGTCTACGTATTAAAAAGTTCGCGTGCGCTCTACACCTGGGGTGCTAGAGGGCAGGATGCTCGGAGTTGAGCTTTTTGGTGTAGATCTTGGCCGAAACTGAAAGCCCTTCCTTCCGTGGTCTCACATGATGAAATCGAAGAAACATGACCTGCCGCTTGCCCCCTCGTAGTTTGGCTTGATAAAATTTTTCACGGGGGTAATATGCTGCTGGTCAAAGTAGTTTGCAGGTTCGCTTCGTCTTGGCTAAAGTTGCAGTAACGTACAGCACTAAATTTCTTGAAGTGCGGGCCCCTTATTGCTCACATTGAAGCACCGACTGGAGTAGAAAAGCTCGTTATTAGATTTTCCCTTGGCTTCTTTTAACAGCTTTGTTAAGGAATAAAAGAATGAGTGATTGACATTTCGGATGTAGTTGAAACACGCACTGAATTTCGCAGCCTCTGCCTTGGTGCAAAGTCCTATTTACATCGTAAAATTACCCAGTTAAATACGAAATCTGACTTTTAGAAGATACCAAAAGCGACTTTAAGAAGGATAACGAAACTAAATTGCCTCAGGTTGCAAGCAGATGCGGTTCATAAAGCCCGAACAACGAACTTTTAAGCTTCCACCACGGAACGCAGCATTCCCTCACTACAACAGCTCTCTGAAAGTTTGCACAGCTAGGAAGGCACAAGGAGACTAGCAGCCGTTTGCCAACGTGTCTTTAACATGCCCGGCTAAAGGTATGGGTCTAAATGCTACTAAATTGTCTTGTTTTACTAATACAAAACTGATCAAGGCGAAAACTACATTTGTATTCCTTAAATACGTTCCTGTAGGTACGCGAGCCGCCGCCCGCTGCGCTCCTCAGAGAAGCAGACGACTCACCCATCCTAAAATTCGGGTGGATGGATGGATGGATGGGTGAATGGGTGGGTGGGTGGATGGATGGATGGATGGATGGATGGATGGATGGATGGATGGATGGATGGGTGGGTGGGTGGGTGGGTGGGTGGGTGGGTGGATGGATGGATGGGTGGGTGGGTGGGTGGGTGGGTGGGTGGGTGGATGGATGGATGGATGGATGGATGGATGGATGGATGGATGGATGGATGGATGGATGGATGGATGGATGGGTGGGTGGGTGGGTGGATGGATGGATGGATGGATGGATGGATGGATGGATGGATGGATGGATGGATGGATGGATAAGTGGGTGGGCGGATGGATGGATGGATGGATGGATGGATGGATGGATGGATGGATGGATGGGTGGGCGGGTGGGTGGGTGGGTGGATGGATGGATGGGCGGTTGGTGGGTGGGTGGATGGATGGATGGATGGATGGATGGATGGATGGATGGATGGATGGATGGATGGATGGATGAATGGATGGATGGATGGATGGATGGATGGATGGATGGATGGATGGATGGATGGATGGATGGATCGGTGCGCCCCCTTTGAAACGGAGTGGTGACAATTGCCACCATGCTCAGCTTTTCTTTCTTCATTTTTATTTATTTAGAACATACTGCAGGCCTACAGTAGGCCCAAGCAGGAGGGGCGAATACATAATATATGAAAAAAAGAACAGGTTTAGCAAAATTGAAAAATGTTAAATACAAGTTGTAACACAAAATACAGCAATAAATACAAGGCTCAGATGCAAAATACAAAAAGTAAACGTAGAAATAAATGGCTCTCAAATTAAATGCAGTGAAGAAAACATAGAGTCAAAAGAATCAGCTCTGGTTAAGAGATCTGGCGGACACCTGTTCCACTCCTCAATGGTGCGTGGAAAAAATGAGTATTTAAAGGCGTTAATCCTAGCACTGTAAGGGATTAATGATTGTGTATGATGATTTCGTGTTTGGCGCGTAGTGTTAGGTTTGAGGAAGGGGTCTGCATTCATAGACAGTTTATGGTTTTTTAGTAAGAAAAGTAGTTTCAGTCTTTGAATTTTCCGCCGCAGCTGTAATGTTTCAATACCGTGAGTTCGCATGAGGGTCGTTGGTGAGTCAGTTGTTCAACTGTGTTGTCAATTCTCATTAAGATTCGCCATCTTCTTTACCTACGGTTTCCGATACAATTCTAACCTTATGCCACATCTCTGCTTTTCAGTCACCAATCCTCCAATCGCTTCTTGGTAACTTCCACTGCAGATTTATTTACATGACCATTGTTATCTTTAAACCCTAGGGCCTCAGGAAGAGTGGTAAAGAGACTGCAGCGCGACCTCCTAGGCGGCGATCGCATAACTCCGCGCCGCTCCCTGGCACTGTGTGGCTCTTTTCCAACTGCCCTTATCTAAAAACGTTGGGCTTGGCCCTAAAGCAGCATAGTGCGACTGCAGCATAGCCACAGGCTGAAGGGAGGGGGAGGGGGAACACTTCTATTGCTGCGCAACTTTGCAGCGTTTGTTTGTTGTGTTTATTTGTTCATGCTCCAAGGCTGCCGGCACGCCGCTTTATCGCTTCGTTTGTGACGCGAGACGCGCCTAGATTTATCTCGATTGATCGCATCGAGGCGGAGCCGATTCTACTTTGTGCCAGAATGTTCTAGTAACTTTCCAAGCTTTACCTCGAATGTTCGCTATCAGCTTTTAAAAAAAGAGCACGGCCGGCAGCGGCGGGGATTCTGTTCGACGACCGCCGAGCGCGCTTGTTGCTACGCCGCCTCCGAGTGATTCAGTTCTTTGCGGGCGCAAGTCAGCCCAAATAAGTTAGTTATATGGGGTTTTATGGCACATAAGCAACTATGGCTATCATGCGCCAAACACAAGGCTAGATGATGTTATGTTAAGTGTATAGAGGTTACTTTATAATAGGTTTAAAACATTGGCTTTCTTTAGAAACTTACAAACAAGTGAACACTCGACAAGTGTTTGCTCGCCTAAAAGCAATGCGGGATAAAATGGAATGTGTTCATTGTAAAATACCGTAAAAAATTTTTCCCTAAGTTCTTCGAGGTGAGAACAAGAAATTAAAATGTGATTTACTGTGAGCTCCTCACCACACATTTCACACGCAGGTTTGTCTTTTTTTAAGGCAGACAGCTGGGCTAGTGTGTGTTTAGATTGAGAGGACATAGTAGTAGCGCTTAAAAAACAAGGACGACAGGGTAGAGAAAGACAGCACTAGCGCCTGTGCTGTCTTTCTCTACCCTGTGGTCCTTGTTTTTTAAGCGCTACTACTATGTCCTGTCTTTTTTTGTTAACAAGAAGTTATGGGTGATGTGTGTGTGACCTATGTGTAACCGACATAAAATTACTTCGATAAAACGCTCTTTAAGGCGGCATGATTTCCATTCTTTTAAAATGGGCTTTATGGTATGCAGCATGTTGTTTCCTTCATTTTCCCAAGAAGCCTGCCACTTGGCTCTTAGTTTGCTATGTACTAACTTCATGTAATCCCTATGAGGCAAATTCACATGCTTTATTTCCATGGTTCCGGTTTGTGCAGCACATATGTCGGCTCTCTCATTGTCCCTAATGCCAACGTGACTGGGAACCCAGCAGAATTTTATAACATGCTTTTGTGTTGCGACCTTTACTATATTGTGTATGATACTTCCTATCAGTGGCTCCGTGGCATTTTTGGAGTTTAATGCTGCAAGGACGCTCAGTGAATCCGTATAAATGATGCTGTTATTGATGTTTTCATTTGCTATTCTCTGTACCGCAAAACAAATGGCATAACACTCAGCGGTGAAAACTGTAGCACATGAGCACAGTCGTACTGCATTTTTATTTTTTCCTTGTATTACTGCGCTTCCTACATCAGCATGAGTTATTGACCCGTCAGTATAAAATGCAGTGTAATTTCTGTATCTTTCTTGTAGTGCTAGATATTCTTGTATTATATGGTCGTGTGGCGTACATGTTTTACTGAGGCGTGTTAGTGTGACGTCACACACTATGGGGAGAGTGTACCACGGTGGTAGCTCTTCGTGTCTTGGGGCAATATTTTTAATTTCGTTTAGTATGTTAAGAGCTTGGCATTTTTCTTCGAAGCGCAAGAGGCTTAATCGCGTGAGGAATGTTGTTGATGAGTATTCGGGATTGGCATTTCGTCACAATTGGGTAACAGAGATGTTTGAACTGAGAAAGGATTTTGAGGATGTATGTACAAGTTAGTGCAGTTTTTCGATCTTCTATGGCAGGTTCATTCGCTTCCACATACAGAATTGCTATTGGTGAAGTTCTGTAAGCACCGGAAGACAACCTTAAACCAAGATTGTGGATAGGACCCAGTCGTTTTATGTAGGATGGTCTTGCTGAGTCATATACTATGGACCCATAGTCTAACTTAGAGCGAACCAGAGAACGATATATATGTAACAGGCATGCCCTATCAGACCCCCAGCGTTTTCTTGATAGTAGTTTCAGTATACTGAGGGCCTGGGAACCTTTTTTCTTTATGCTATTTATATGTGGCAAGAAAGTGAGCTTTTTAACGAAAGTTACTCCTAGAAATTTATGCTCTTGTTTGACAGGTAATGGGGTCTGGTTTAGATATAGTGTGGGGTCGGCCTGTAGGCCTCGTCTCAAAGAGAACAGAACAGCTACTGTTTTCTGAGGAGAAAATCTAAATCCGTTTCTATCTGCCCAGGTAGCCAGTTTATTTATTCTTATTTGTATCTGTCGCTCACAAGTAGGTATGCTGGAAGACGTGCATGCTATTTCGAGGTCATCTTTGTAAACTGAGTACATTATGGATTTTGGGATTACTTTTCCTATGGAGTTCATTTTGATGATGAATAAGGTCGTGCTGAGGATGCACCCCTGGGGTACGCCTGTTTCTTGTATAAAAGTGTTCGAGAAGGTTGCGCCTAGGCGGACTCGGAACGTGCGGTTGGTTACGAAGTCGGTCAAACAGCTCAGCATCCTGCCACGGATACCTAGGTCCGCTAGGTCACGGAGGATACCGAACCTCCACGTGGTATCGTAAGCCTTCTCCAGGTCGAAGAAGACCCCGATACAGTGCTGCTTGTGGATGAACGCTTCCCGGACTGTGTTCTCAAAGCGAACAAGGTGATCGGTTGTGGAACATGTCTTTTTAAACCCGCATTGGTGTATATCTAAATGTTGCCGGGACTGAAGTATGAAGGTTAGTCTGATGTTTAGAATGCTTTCGAATGATTTTGCTATACAGCTGGTGAGTGCTATTGGCCTGTAACTGGTGGGACTAGTTGGTGGTTTGCCAAGTTTTAGAAAAGGTACTATGATTGCTTCTCTCCATGCTTGGGGGATTTCTCCACTCACCCATATTTTATTGAAAAATTTTAGGAGAGTCTCTATGGCAGTCTCAGAGAGGTGAGCAAGCATGGCATAATGTATATTGTCTGGGCCTGGTGCTGTCTTTTTACCGTATGTTAGTACTGCGTTTAGTTCCCGCATATTAATCAGCTGATTGTAGTCTTCATGTATGCATGTTCTGAAGGGAAGTTTGTTTTTATACTATTGTTTTGTGCTTTTGAAAGGAGTGTGTGTAGTTGGATGAGCTTGAAACTGTAGAAAAATGCTCACCCAATATGTTGGCCTGCTCTTCTAATGTTGTTTGTGTACCGGGCGTTGTTAGCATTGGAAATGTGAAAGGAGTAAAATTTCCAGTTAATTTCCGCACCTGCTTCCACATTTTTTTTATGTTATTGAGCTGTTTATCGAGGATATGTACAGTTGCCATGATGCCCTTTCTGCGTTGCGTCTGATGTATCGTGCTTTTGCTCTTGCCTTTTTAAGGTTTATGAGATTCTCATGTGTTGGATATCTCCGAAAATTGCCCCAGGCTTTGTTTTGTTTCTTTTTTGCATCTTCACATTCTTTTGTGTGCCAGTATTTGTGATTTTCTTTTACTATTCAAGAGGATTGAGGAATAGCTAAATGTGCGGCAGCTAAGATACAATTTGTGAAGTTTTCATTGATCTCATTGATGTCAGTATTTTCTAAAACTCTTTTCTCTAATGTGGCTTTTGCACTAAAAAGTTGCCAGTCAGCTAAATGTAGCTTCCAACACCGTAGTTTTGTGGGAACGACTGTTGGCGATGATGAGAGACTTATTACAACAGGGAGACGATCACTTCGATATGGATTGTCTGAAACACTCCAGTTAAAATCGTTAAATACAGACGGTGAACTAAAAGACAAATCTAAAACACTCATTTTCCCCGAGGTTGGGGAGCAGTATGTGGGTTTATTAGAGTTGAGTCAACAGACGACATTGCATAAAATAAAATCCTTTACGAGATGGCCTCTAGCGTCAGTTTTGTCGCTTCCCCAAAAACATAAGTGTGCATTAAAACCTCCAACTACCAGGTATGGCTCTGGTAGCTGCTCTAAAAGATCCTCTAAGTCATGTAGTGTTAAATTAAAGTGCGGATCGATATATAGTGAGCACACTGTGATGGTTTTATGGGCAACCTGAGTGGCTGCGGCAGCTTCGAGTCTTGTTTTTAGTTTAAGCTCTCGAGCCGGAGTACCGTTTTCCACTATGATGGCTACGCCTCCCGACAGCCGGCTCGCCTGTTCCCGATAGCGGCGAAAAACATTGTAATTCTTAAGAAAGTTATATTTTTGGGGACCTAAATTTGTTTCTTGTAGACATAAGGCGACAGGAGCGTGTGCTCCTAGTATGTCGTTTATGTCCCTGTAATTGTTTAAAAGTCCTCTACAGTTCCCTTGTATTATGAAAGCCATCTTAATTTTGTGTTTCTATAGGGTGAAAAGGTAGATCAAGTTGTTGATGGCCCCTGACTCGGGGCCTGTCTTTTTTTGACCGATCCAGAGAGCTCCGCCAACCGTCCGACGTGGACGGCGCGGGGCTGCCCGGGGTCGTGTCCATCGCCTCTGCGGAGGCGCTGGACGACCGTGCAGAAGGCACGTTCACGTTCGAGTTTGACCTCGGCCTGTGGAAAGAGGTCTTGAGGCCCGCCGACCCGGGGGTCTGCGCAGCCTGACTTGGAGTTGGCAGAGTAGCGTTAGCTGCTCTGCCTTGGTGCGCGGATGGCACCGCCACAGGCTCACTGCGTGTGACCTGGACGAGTGCCGAAGCCTGGTGTGGTGCGCCGCGCCCACGCACCACATCGGCGAAGTTTTGTTTTGTTGTGAAGGAGAATGAGTTCGTGAGTGCAAAACGCCTTCTCGCTTCTTTAAATGAAATGTTTTCCTTTGTCTTTATGGTGATTATCTCCTTTTCTTTTTTCCAGGACGGACACGTCCTGGAGTATGCTGCATGGTCTCCTTCACAGTTTGCGCAGTGCGGGGCTGCGTCACATTGATCAGAATGATCATTCGAGGCGCATTTCGCGCACGTTTTCCGGCCGCGGCAACTTTGTGAGCCGTGACCGAACCTTTGGCGGTTGAAACATCGGCGAGGGTTGGGAATGTATGGTCTTACGTTAACTTTCAGATATCCTACTTCGACTATGTCGGGCAGTGTGCTGGTGTTGAACGTCAGGATCATATCTTTTGTGTCTATTTCCTTATTATCCTTCCGGATCTTGATTCTGTGAATATCTATCACGTCTTGGTCACTCAGACCTTCGAACGTCTCTTTTTCAGTGATGTGGACAAAGTCATTTTCGGATATAACGCCTCGGACGGTGTTCAGATATCGGTGTGACGTCACGGAGACAGGGATATCCCCAACAGATACAATGTTTACAAGTTTTGAGTGTTGGACGTTGTCACGCAGTTCGAGCAGTAAGTCACCGCTGGCCATTTTAGATACCTTGTAGCCAATGCCCAAGGCTTCTGTCAAACAATTTGACACTAGGAAGGGGGACAGGATTCTATGTTGCTTATCTTGTACTTCACTATGGATCGCATGGCACTTAGGAAAACTGACTTTTCTTTTTTGACAAAACTCTTCTGCTTCGTTCCGCCCTCTCTTGAGAGAGCGAACTGGTTTGGAAAGAGGGGGAGCCATAAAAATTCTAGTTTTTCGGTCATGGTGCCAGCCACCCACCATGGAGCCCAACAAGGGGACGGGACAGGAACTTGCGAGCAAGTCCTGCCCACGCCAGCTGTACACCTTAACTATAACCTAATATGACTCAACTCAGGGTAGTTCGTCACACACGGTTAACCCTCGCCGCCAGGAAAAAGAGGAAAAAACGAAGAAAAGAGGAGGAGACAGGAGGGTTGTAAGAAAGAGATAGGAAAGCGAAAGATAGAGGGGAGGATAGGAAAAGGCGACTGCCGATTTCCCCCGCTCGGGTCAGGCCGGAGGTGCCGTCTACAGGAAGCTGGGGCCAAAGTGGTGTGTTGCCTCTGCCGAGGGGCCTTAAAGGTCCAAACGCTCGGCATCGGCTCAACCACCAGGATCCCCTTTTCCCCGGACACGGCGATGCCACGCACGGCTAAGCGCGGATGCTCGGGTCCGTGGTGACGCATTGTTCACTATCATCCCCCTGCGGGGATGTCCCTGCGGATGCTCGGGTTAACCCCGTGGTGTCACCACTCACCAACGTCTGCATGCTGCAGACGCCCTCCTGTGGGGAGTCAGCCCAAATAAAGAGTTTCATTTCGAAGACATTCTCGCCGGTTTCCCCTCCGCCGAACTGCAGTCATCACTACGTGACAATATAAAGTAATTAGAGCTACAACTGTAGCTTTAATTTCTTTATACAAATGAAATGCTATGCATCCTGATGAAAATTTTTGGGCGCGAAAAAACAAAAGACAGCGAAGAAACCACAGGACAAGCGCCTTATGCTATACATATGTTGATGCTATGTTGATGCAATGCATCAACAGAAACATTTATTTAAAACTTTTTTGATGAAAGAGGTTGATGAAAACATTATGACAAATTTTGTATTTTTTGTAAAACTCTTGTCCCACCCTCTGTTCATGGGCGTGTGATGCACTGACAGCGCGACTTTACAGACCATGTTTCGGTTTCCGGCCACATTACGAAGCGATCTCTTATCGCGAGCTGTCCGCAACGGCGCGTCTGGGAAAAAGCATCCATTTACCCCGGCGGTCACAAAATTCCCCTTTTGCGAAGGCTTTTTCGTCCTTGCTCGTCGCTTCTCTGTAACCGTTTGGTAAGATTTGCAAATCACTGCACCGCTGCAGCAGTTTTTTTTTTGTTCTGTCGTTTTCTTCGGCGGGCGGCTAGTGAGAAGCCTTTTTCCATCGTTCTATCACGATTCGCGCTATCCATTTGAAGCGTTCAGGGCTTCATTTCAAGGTGAGCTTGCGGGATGTGAATAAACAAGGCCATAACTAAAGGAATAAACAAGCACATAACTAAGAGGAACTCAAGCACATTTGACTGTCAAATGTTGGCGCTCGTTGAAAAGCAACAACCTTCAAAAGACAGGGGCTCGAAAGTGCTCATTCTACAAAAATACCGGTTTTTAATTCGCGCCACAAAAAAAAAAAAACGCTTGCGTGACGTCAATCAAGGTCACGCACACGTGAGTATGCCACCTGCCCCCGCATCCGGGGACGTTGGGGTGCCTATGAGCCGCCATTTTTGGGGCCAATGGGCGTCTATGGAGCTTTGCTACCAGGGTACATATACCTTGGCTGGCGTAGCAAGGAGGACAGAGAGGAAAGACGGATAACCACGCCCTGGGGTTAGGCAGGTAGGTCGGGGTGAAAGACGGAGGAAAGCAGTGCCGTGGCTTGCCGAAGCTCGGGCTGCTCGCTCGTCGCGGGGGCAAGGGAGACGGAGAGGCTAGCGCGGTGCTTAAACGAGGCGAAGAGGACCGCTGGACAAGGCGGTGGAGCGTATCCCGCAAGAACAGCCGCAGGACATGCATGTATGAGGCTTGAGAATGTCGCAGTGAGTCAGCTGTGGAATTGATGCCGCGTTGACGAGGCGCGAAGAGCAGGAGAGCACGACGGATGTTTGCGAAAAATATGCGCCATGGGATGCTCGCAGACTCGCCATGCAATCTCAAGCGGATATTCTCTCTCCCTGCGGGAAGGTCGAAACAGCGCTGATATCCGAGCTGAACGTGGAAGGCCGCACAGCTAGCTGTGGGCGAAGCGAAGTAGACAAACTTGGGTGAAGGCGAAAATGAAGGCCAACTAGCTATGTATACGTCATGTTGGCTCGTCGCTGATGAGACAGATGAGCTGAGATGATTACACAGATGAGAATACCCCAAGAGGCACAAACTGCACGCCATTAGCAGCATGTATACCCGCTCCGCATTGCCACAGCGCTGTTCGAGCTTTTCTCGAACCATCGCGGAATAAAGCATCTTACTGTAGTAAGTATCTAAAAACTCAGCTTTTGAATTTTACTCGGAATAAGAACACGTCTAAGTTGGCCTAGTGTCCCTTCCAGTTAAGAACCCAAATTTTAAGTTCGAAATTATGCCGATTCAAAACTGATCGCAGGTTTCCTTTTCTCTTGTGTCTGTAAGCGCAGAGGCACTGCGAATAATGTTGCCTCATCCTTCTCCGGAAATCTTAAACGTAGTTTTTCAAGATGTCCAGGGCTGACTTCCTGAAACTTCTTGCGCATCCTCCAGGTTAAGCAAAAAAAAAACTAAACTGCTCTAGGAAGGCGAAATGATATCAGTTATGTAGCAAAATTATGATCGCAGTCTAATGCAACCACTTCCACTTACTGGTTGTCCAAGGCGCCGCCTCATCGTCCACTTGATCTTCAAGAGGCTGACATCTTCGATGGTGTCGTTCTTGGCTAGGAGCTTGAAGAATGACTTCGCATCCATGGCATCTAAATGGAAGCCTTCGACGCTAAGCGTTTTCACCGTTGTGTTTGCCATTAGCGCCTCGAACACTAAGTTGGCCTTGCGGCGATGATAGCGATTGCGACACACCACGGTTAGCTCGGCTGGAGCCCATGATTTGGCCAGAGTCTGCCTGAAGGTTCCGCCGTATTTTTGAACGGAAAACGAGGCGTCCACAATTAGCGTGGAGAGGCTGGCATGGCTGATGAGAGCGCGCATAACCACTCCCGGAAAATCGATAGTGTGCACTGCAAGGGATTTCTGTAAAAAATAGAAATACTTATAGGCAACAGTTTGCGGCAGTTGCAGTTAACTTGCGAAACAGGCAACGATGTTGGAGAGGAACTGTGATTTGCCCCTCCACGTAGTTAACTGACCCTATGAAAAAGTAAAATACATTCGTACTTTGTACGTTTGCCTATTTGAAGAGTGTGAAACAGTACTTTGAGATATGCAGGACCAAGCAACCGCTGCTCTAAATATTGTCTCCACCGAAGCACCACACATTTCAGGGTGTATGACGATCAACCCACGGCTACACTGCAGTAGCGCTAGCGTATTCGCAAATAATTTACTATCTGTCCTACACTGCAGTTGCAAAAACCTAGGAGGCAAAGCAGAACGCACTCGTTCATCAAAGAACGAAGATTGCAATAGCTGTCCACAGCGCAGTGTCTACTCACTTGGTTGCGTCGACGACCTCGTGCCGCGCTCTTCGGGATATCCCTCTCCTGCACAGAGGCGCCCAGTAAAGCAGGGTCAAAACTTTACCTCAGAAATGGACACCGCCATCTGTCAGCAGCCAGTGGCAGGTGGCAATCTTCCCACCGGGCCGCGAACTTAGTATATTACCTATACGAACTTGGTACACAACTTCGGATACAGCGAACCTCAGTATGCCATTTCGGATATAACAACCTTTCGTATGTTAACCTCGGATACAACAAACTTTAGTGTTCACCTCGAATATAGCGAACATCAGTAAGCCGCCTCTGATATAATGGACTTGCGTGTGCTCACCCTAGCATACAATGAACTTTGGCGTGTTATTCGGATATAACCAGCTTTCTTGCATGGACCTAGGATGTAAGGAATTTATTTCGTTGACGTCGGTTATAACGAACCGGAATGTAATACCTCGAAAATAACGAGCTTTAGTGCGTCGCTCTCCGATATAATGAATGTTTTGCTGCTAATTCACTCGAACGATCGGCCGGGGATCGCCTAAGAGTTTCTTTTCTTTTTTATTGCAAGAGCTCAGCCATAGCCCGCACTCTACATAGAACAGTCCATTCGTCCGAGCCTTAGTCGGGGGCATTGAAACATCTCACTGTGCCCGATTATGCGTAATATGTCCATTATTCACAACAGCCCACGAAACACGGATAAAAGGGGGATAATCGACCACACAAGTGGTCCCCCTTTTGCCCGCGTTTCGTGCGCTGTTGTGAATAATGAATAAGTACCAACTCACCCAATTTCCTTCACTCGTAAATCCCTCACGCACCGAAGCGTCATCGACAGCAGCTGACTAAACACCCTTAAAAGTCAGTTCTAAACATATGCTGCACAGACGCCGCCCAAGACACCGTGATATTCTTTAGGGTGGCCACCCTAAAAAATATGAAGTCGTGTCACAAGCCACATACATGCGCTACACGCTGACATCAGCACACCCTCAAAAGTCAGTTCTAAACATATGCTGCACAGACGCCGCCCAAGACACCGTGATATTCTTTAGGATGGCCACCCTAAAAAATACGAAGTCGTGTCACAAACCACATACATGCGCTACACGCTGACATCAGCACGCAGAACGTGGCGGAA
Source organism: Amblyomma mixtum (assembly GCF_055824585.1). Taxonomy (NCBI): domain Eukaryota; kingdom Metazoa; phylum Arthropoda; class Arachnida; order Ixodida; family Ixodidae; genus Amblyomma; species Amblyomma mixtum. Next base: position 141,687,633 of record NC_143012.1, on the reverse strand, counting down.
CTCCTGGTCATCACAGATCACGCCGCCTACCTGCCTATTTGAGGAGGTGCAACGTTTTTTGGCCAGAAAACATTTGTCCACTGACACAAAGTAGTAGTCTACTTTGTTCTGCTCGTGTATAAATTACACAAACACGAAAGCCATCAAATACCTCCTTGGGCTGTGAAGCTTGTTGCGAAGTATCGAAGTCGAAGCATTACAAAACATCTCCACGTACGTGGCTCCCCGATAACTACATCTTACTCCGGAAAAAAGTGTTGCCATGGCATTCATGGAAAAAAAAAAGACCAAATATCCGCTCCTTCTTGGTGAGAAGCTGCTACCCTACGTACGGACCCAACGATTCCTCGGCATTGTCATCGACCGAAACCTTCTTTACTCCGTGCGAATAAAGCAGCAGCATAACAAATCTTCCAGTTCATGACAGGAACACGTTGGGGCTGCCGTTGCCGCTCTAGGTTCTCCTTAATGACGCATATGTTGGCGGTCTTTTGCGCTATAGTTTACCGATTTTGCAGAAAATGTCACCAACAAATATGAGTACGCTGGAGGCAGCGCGAAACACCTTCCTGCGGATCTCTATTGGCCTCTCCAACAGTTCCTCCACTTCGAGAACAGTTGCGGAAGCATAACGTTTACCGCTGGAAGTCATTGTCGCACAGGTAACGATTCTAGCCCATCTACGTCATGTACTTCTAGGGAATAAACGTTTATTTCCTGTGCCGAGTCCATATAACCCCCAGCAATTGCGGCTTTGTTCGAGCTGTGCAGCTATTGCATCTTCCTGCGATAAGTCAGCTACGGAATCTACTGGTTCCAGCTTTTTCCCCTTGGACACTCTCACCTCTTGAAATAAAACAGTTCATACCAGGTTTCACTGCGATGAGCGGCATGCCGCAAGCTGCGCTGCTACAAGTTGCTCTGAACTACTTAGCTGAGCAGTATTCGCAAGACACCCACACATCTTCACTGACGGCTCAACTTGTCGCGACTCATCATGAATATTTATGTGCCCTCATCAGGCCAAATGCTTTCATGGCGACTACATCGTCGGACTTCCTCCACCATAGCAGATCTGTACGGAATAAAAGAAGCTGTCTCCTACATCCTGCGCCATAACCCAGGACGCTGGGTAATCTTCACGGACTAGCAAGGAGCGCCACAAACCTTGTGCAACCTACTGAAGAGAACTAATCACCAGCCAATTTCTCGTGACATTGGATACCTACACCACTTGGCTGTTGCTAAAGGCCACTGTATAATTTTTTCAATGGATTCCAGCTCACTGCGGCATCCTGGCCAAAGAGAGAGCAGACGAAGCAGCGCGCAAAGGTCTACAGCACCGTAACTACAAGCGCATCTTCTTCACAAAACAAGATGCGTTTAAACTCGCCAAACGATAGACACAGGATGAAAAGAATCGGCTCTGGAACTCGCCAAGTAATCATTACCCCTTTCAACATCGCATCGACCCACTGCTCACATCAAGACTACCACTGGTGCTTCCGCGTCATCAAGAAGCAATTTTTAATCGCTTTTGTATTAAGATTGCGTTTACGAACAGTCTACGATACCGTTTCAAGCAAGCAGACAGTATGTATGGTGACAACTGCGGCCCAGTTGAGACTGTCTTTCATATTATTTTCGAATGCCCAGCGTACACCAACCAACGTCCGCACTATGAACAACGCATGCAGTCCGTCACCCAAGTGCCACTCACTGTGGACTCTATATGTCCTTTAGGCTGTTGAAGACAGCAGCGACGTGCAATGACATTCTTATTTGTCTGTTTGGACGCTGTTGGTATTTTAGACAGAGCCTAAATTGCCCGAAAGCTTTATCACCCCGCTGTATATGCACAGAACCTGACTTCGGTCTCATCGAGAAAAGCCGTCATGCACTGAACTATTGCGTTGGAACTATCTTAAATGAATATGTTTGCGGTATTTTTTCTACTTTAAAAATGAATGTGTGCAGCGTGAGGAACTAGAGACCGCCAAGAACTGTTCTGCTAGCATATCTGCTTGTTCATCAATACTTGTTTGTGTTCCTGGGGCAGTGAGAAAAGTGTGTGTGAAGGCGGAGTAGCTACCATTCAGTTTACGCGTTTGCTCCACATATTCTTCGATGTGGTTGAACTGCTCATACAGTTTTGCCGTGAAGGTTTCTCAGAGCACCTACGGCTATGGCAGGCTGTGGCTCTTTCCTTTTTAAAACCCTATAAATTTCATATGTTGGGCACCTACAGAAAATGCGCCATGCTTTTCTTTGTTTTTTTCGGTTCTCGACATTCTTGTGTATACCTAACTTCATGATTCTGTCGCACCTCTCCTGAGGATTCAGGAATTGACAGCCGTGTGGCAGTGATCATACAAGTCGTGAACATTTAATTCAGTTCGTCTATACCCCGATCATCTGAAAAAAAAAAAAAATTCTCCAGACTCGCTTTTGCTCGCAAAAGCGACCAGTCGCTAAATGCAACTTCCAACGGCGAGGTTTTGGTCGGGATAATTGATGGTGAGGATGAAAGGCTCACACTCACAGGCAAATGATCGCTTCCATACGGGCGAATCTAGACCATCCCACTTAATATCGTTGAATACAGGCGGCGAACTAAAAGATATATCCGAGCAGCTTATCAAGGCAGAAGCCTTTAATGCCTCATCGTTGTAAGCAGGAGCTGTCGACAGAAATGTCACGCTTTCCAATTGGACGAAACGGTCGTGACGTCACAGTGCGCGAGTTTTAAACGGGGCCAATTGTACTATGGCTACTAACCATGCAACCAATTAAAGGGATCGTATAGTGATGCTCGAATTAAGTTCCACTGGGTTTAGTTAATTGCTTTCTTAACGAATTAGTCTAATTAACCTTTCTAGACAGAGCAGATAAATAAATAAAACCGAGTAAGAAATTGGCCGAGCTTGGGAATCGAACCCCGGTCTCCGGAGTGCGAGACGTGCACGTTACCACTCCGCCATGCCAGTTTTTCTTTTCTTCAACATGGTATTTATTACAGTGATGTAATGTTCTATGTACATAAACTATATACAAGCCATTATGAAAACAGTGGTAAACAATACATATTCAAAAGACCATGCACTAGAAAAGGGGCAATGCAGAGCACATCACTAATAGTGAGTGCCACTCCGGTTCGTACTCAGTCTGGGCATACACGTCTCTTAGATGAACAACCATTCGACTGAAGTGATCCTTTGTAGACACAACAGGTTCACAGTGTCTGTCCATCATGCGGGTTTTCCAGAGGCTGTGCAGTGCAATCAGAAAGAACGTGTCCAGGGGTTCATCAACAAATGGCAGCGCAGTGAGATAGCGAACAGAATGTGGAGTCAGATGAATTCTTTTTTTTTAAATGTGCGTTGCAGGATATCCCAGAAGAGTACTGTATCTTTGCAACTGATGAAACAATGCTCAATTGTCTCTGGTTCATCACAATTGCGGCAATTAACGGTAGACACAAAAATGCCCTTTTTATCTAACCATGTTCTAACGGGCAACGTACCGGTGTGTAACTTAAAGAAAAAGGTCTTTGTACACGGCGAGACTGGCATCTTACGTACTCTTTTGAGTACGTCATGCCCCGGTAAACCAAAATACAGAGAGCGGTACATGGGCGGAGGGAAGAGCATACTAATCAAATCCTTATACAACTTTTTCCTCGACACTAAAAAAAGGAACTCAGGAGAAAAACGAACAAGTAGGAAACGGACAGCCAAATACACCTCTTGCATTATGCCCCACAAACACGGACGGCCACAAACATTGGAAGACACAATGAGGTTGGGTAAAACATGAACTAAATCGATGGTTTGGAATGAACAAAAGCGCATCTGGTGAATACGGTGTCTTCGTTCACTCCAATCTTCCTCCCTTCCCGTTACGGCGAGGTTTAGGTGTCCACCGAGATATGAGAGACAGATACATTTCCTTTCCTCAAAAACCAATTTACCAACGAGCAAGGCGTATTTTTCCGCGTTTCAGATTGGTCCAAATTGTCGTGACGTCACCGTGCGCGAATTTTGACGGGTGTCCACCGAAATATGTGAGACAGGTACTGCGCAACTTCCTTTCCTCAAATACAATTTTCGACTAGTGTCTACTGAGATATGTGAGACAGTTAATGCGTAATTTCCGTTCCTCAAATACAATTTTCATTTTCTTCATTACGGCCCCTCTTTCTTCTTTCACTCACACTTCCTCCCTTCCTGTACGGTGCGGCTCAGGTGTCCACCGAGATGACAGAGAATAACAGCCCCATTTCCTTTCATCAAAAAGCGTTGCGTTCAAAGGGCAACGCATCGCGCCGAACGGGTGGTGGCGTTCCTTGGACTCCGTGGCAGCGCACAACACGCTGTCGCGTTCGACTCCTAAAGGCGAAGATTAAAGGGATGCTGAAAGGTTTCCCCGAAAAATTGAGTGGAGAGATGCACTTTACAGTTTTCCACCCTCGGAATTCGAATTTGTCGTCGAAATTAGGCAAAGGAAAGCGCAAACCTATTTTATTTTGGCGAGAAGTGCAGCAGCAGCCTCGGGCGAGCTCGCGCGCCTCGTTGCCGCCTGTGATTGGTTGGCCGCCTCGTGACGTCAACAATGGCGCTGGCTCGGTCGGCTCGGCCGCCGCCGCTGCACATGAAACGCGGCGCTCGGCGGTTCGAGGTTGTTATCTTGCTTATACGACGATGGAACACATCGAAGATTACCCGGAGTATCTTGGCGTCATCCCCTACATGTTAGAACCGATTGCAAAGAGCAAACCTCTCCAAGAAGGAAACGATGCTGGCGCAAGCTGTGATTTTGACTCGAACGAAAGCGAAGTGTCAGCATCTCCACGTGTTGGAAATGACTTTGGTAAGTATACTTTTCTTGCCAAAATACATTCAGAGATACAATGGATGAATTTTTAGTCGAGAAAATGCAGTATAGCACTGCCTGACGTAATTTTCCTAATGCAATGTAAGCGGGATGCGATCGTCGGCAGTTTTGTCTTGCCGCTTGTCAGTGCTGCCGCAAATCTGCTTGTAATCCACAAACATCATTGGCATGCGCAAGAAGTTATCAGGCTCTTTTTGCACGCAAATTTTATGCTTGCACCACTTCATAGTAGCTGCATGCCGGCTGGCTTCATAACATACAAGTTCGCAGCGCTTTGCGACAAAACTTGTCTAGGTGGCAAACGTGCGCCTTCCGTTTTGCGTGCCAAGATGGGAGCTAGCAGTAAATTAAAATCCTTGTTTAGGCGAGTTGGTTCATGCTACAAGTCCTTGTAAGAATACTTTCGTCCGTTTGCGCCGCCTTTATCGTGCTTGTTCTCAGTTCTAGCGGCAAGGGATTTTTTCACTAACTAGATGGACTCGTGCTGCAACCGAGCAGGACGAATCGCAAGGCTGGCTGTAGCACACTTGGCGCACAATTATATAATATTAATGTATGAAGCCATGTGGCAGTCGGAAATTTTTTACGACTACATGCGTTATTAGAAATGTGTTCCTGGCAGTTGAGTGATGTCATTGTAAACACTCTACTTCCAAAATAGGTGTTCCTCCGTCCGCTGCATTCCAGAGGGGAATGAAGAAGACTGCTGGTGCTGCCAAGAAATTAATGAAATTATCAGAAAACAGACGGTATTGCACCGGGTTTCAGTTGAGCTGACTGTTGACAGGCCCAGTGAATGCATTGTCGACAGGCTGTGGTGATAGTTCTAATCACGAAAGTAGCCAGAGCATAGCACTGTTGCCTTTGACGGCTTGAAATCCCTTCGGTTCACAGCAGCGACTCACTTCGCCGAGAGCTTCTTATTTTGCGGGAAATAATGAAAGACCACATCGTCGCGGCCGCGGATGTTCGTGCAGCCGAGGGCTGCGCAGAACGCCGGCATGATGGGTCCACCGCTTCATTCGATGCTGCACACCTTTCTGTACCTCACCACAAACATAAAAACGCACAAATAAAGAAACACACAGCCGCTCGAAGCAGCTTATGATGGCACGCACGCAGAAACAAGCACGGCCGCGGAGGCTGTGGAGCGACGGATTACCGGTGCTTACGTCACCACTCCGCGGTTTCCGCTTTTGGCTCGCATCGTCAGGGTCATCAGCAGCGCTCGGCGGACCGCGGGTTGCGGAGCTACCGCGTAAATTTAAACGGCGATTACGTCGCTCCTAAGTTATGAATCTGTAAAAAAATTTCACCCGCATGATTTATAAAGTTCCCACATCCACACGTGAGAATTTTAATGAATTCGAAAAACTCTTCAGCTTCCCTTTAAGCGTCATTAATTGCCAGTTAATTAGTGCACCAACAAAATGTGCAGTGAACAATCGCGTAGCAGAATGCAGCTCTCAGGCTTTCGCCTTTTACCACTTTAGCCGCTATAGTTCCTCGTACTTTTTTTTCCAGTGCTTGGAGAGCAATAAGTCCGCTTTCCCGCGGACTTATTGCTAGAACACAATCTTCTAAAATACGACCTGTGGCGTCCGTTTCTTCCCTACACCAAAAAGAGAAGTGTACATTAAATTCCCCCACTACAAGATACGGCTCTGGCAGCTGTTCGAAACGTGCTTCTATTTCGTGTAGTGTTACGGATAGATGTGGCTGAAGATATACCGAGAGTATTGTTATTGTTTTAAAATGAAGTAGGGCGATTGCCACGGCTTCATATTTCGTGTTAAGACAACAATAGCAGCCCCTCCAGACAGCCTAAGCGGCGGTTGCTGTGTCACACCGAAAGACTTAACAATTATTTAAAATATTTTTTGTGGAGGTCCTATGTTGCTCTCTTGCAGACATAGGGCGACCGTAGAAAGCAAGTTCAAAGTTCTGAAGGAACCAGCGCACAAAACACAACGGACAAGAAAAAGGCGGAACACGACGCCTTTTTCTTGTCCGTTGTGTTTTGTGCGCTGGTTCCTTCAGAAGTATGTATTACCAACTAGCCCAACAACAAGTGTTGCTCAAGTTCAAAGTGCCTTTTATATCGCTGTATTTTGTTAAATCGACGACAATTCTAGTGGATTAAAAAGTCACGTTAAATTAGTAGGTGTAACTAAAAACACAGGTCGGTTGTTGGAGTTTTTCTTTTTCGGTCAAAAGAGCTACGCCTCCCCTGAAGCGGTGGCAGATTTGGCGTTGTGTCCATTGCCTCCCTAGAGGTGATAGAGGACCGCAGAGTAGGTACTGCTGAACGAGTTATAAGCCTGTCCCGACTGGGAGAAGCTTTGCGGGCTGTCGACCCAGGCGCCGGCGAGCCGGTTGTCATAGGTGGCTGGACAGCCTTTGCCGCATCTGCCGGGGGCGCGGATGGCCCTGCCACAGGCTAACTGCGTGTGGCCTGGGCAAGAACACCAGGACGGTGTGGTTCCCCGCACAGTCGTACCACATCGGTGAATTTTGTTTTTTTTTCTGTGAGCAGGAGCTTTCCTCGCGTTTATGAATTATTGTTTATGGGGTTTTAACGTCCCAAAGCGACGCAGGCTATGAGCGACGCAGTAGTGAAAGGATCTGGAAATTTCGACAATCAGGGGTTCTTTAACATGGACTGAGATCACAAGGTACACGGGCCTCTAGAATTTCGCTGTCATCGAAATTCCACCGCCACGTCTTTCGGGTCAGCAGCCGAGCGCCATAACCACTCAGCCACCGCGGCGACCGTTCCTTGTGTTTGTGTGAGTTGTTTTCTTGCTTCTTGAGGTGTTATGTTTTCCTTAGTTTTAATAGTTACCTCTTTCTCTTTCTTCCTGGATGGACACTATCTCGAGTATGCCGGGTGGTCCCCTTCGCATTTAGCGCACTTTGGTGTGGCTTTGCAGCCAACGGATTCATGGACATTCGGTGCCCATTTGGCTGAAGTTTGCCGGCCCCGACAGCTCCGGGAGACAGTGCCAAATCTTTCACCTTTGAAGCACCTTCTTAGATTTGGGATGTACGGCCGGACAGTTATTTTCATGTATCCTACTTGTATCGTATCTGGGAGTTTGCCAGAGGCGAAAGCCAGGACTAAGTGCTTTGTTGGTGTTTCCTTATCGTCTTTGCGGGTTTTGATGCGTTTGACGTCAGTCACGTTCTCGTCTTTCAAGCTCTCCAACATTTCTTCTCCTTTCAGTGTCAGGAAACCATGTTCTGAAGCTACTGCGGAAAATATCTGCGCGGCAATAAAGTCCATCCTCACCGCCTTTTCTACACCATGTCCCTTCGATGACCCAGACCCACCGTCCTACCGAACGCTGGCAGAGCGTGCTGTCCACACGACGCTCGGCTCATGTAGAACTTGTTGTCAGAGCCCCTACTTAATGGGGCACTTTAAAATGGAAGGTGTTCGGTCGTTTGCAGCAGCCTATTAGTGAACGGCAACAGATTACAGAAAGAGTAATAAGCGCCACTGCAGATGACCCGCCGCGGTGGCTCAGTGGTTAGGGCGCTCGGCTGCTGACCCGAAAGACGCGCGTTCGATTCCGGCCGCGACGGCTGAATTTAGATGAAGGCGAAATTTTAGAGGCTCGTGTGTTGTGCGATGTCAGTGCACGTTAAAAAACCTCGGTTGGTCGAAATTTCCGGAGTCCTTCAGTACGGCGTCCCTCATAGCCTGAGTTGCTTCGGGACGTTAAACCCCAATATTACTGCAATATTACTGCAATAAACCAAACCTTACTTTCATGGCGACGTCCACTTCGACAATCTTCAGCAGCTTAAGAGTCTCCGTTTTCGACAGGCTCTCTGTCAAGGCATCCAGCGGTGCCCGCGATGTCAGGACAACAACGACTTTGTCCAGCGCCAGTTCGACGAGCTGCTGCGTCAGCAGGTGCTGGATGGCAGCGAATGCGTTCGACGTGGCCTCGGCACTGAGCTCGCATCCACAAAGGCGCAGGCTGGTCAGCGACGTCGCCGACTTCAGGGCATCGGACAGAAGTAGCACAAAGCGTCGGTTTTCACGTGATGAAAGGAGAAACTGCAAATAGAAAAAAAAAAGTTAATTGTCGGGGCAGCTTGCAAACCTCGGACAGAAACTACAGAGAGAGGGCAGGAAAATGGCGGACTCAATACCTTCAGAACGGTTTAGCAGTTGTATGAACCTGCGCGGACACTCACGTGCAAAAGTGAGCAGTGACAGTACACAGTAGTCTGTGAGCTTAATTTTAACTAGTACTAGCGCTGCTTTATCGAAGATCCTTGCTATTATTCACGTAGTATACGGAATTAGAAAGCAGTTTGCATTTCCCAAGCAGGCGCGGGCAGTTTCTTGCCTATATCAATCCTTCTGGACATGTGTCATGTAGTTCAGCACAGTGCGGACTCGTGAACACTCCCGGCGCTCCAAATAAAACCTGCGGGCTTCAGACGCCTCACAACAATATACACATATATTGTTACGGAGAAGCGGGAGTGGCGCGGGACGGAGCGCTCGCACTAGGGCCGCAGGCATTAAAAATCGTAATTCATCTGTCATCACGAAGTTCTTTTCCTTGGCTTGCTGTCAGGTAACAATATAATATGCCGCAGGTGGGAACCGAACCGTACGCATATGGTTGTTTCTTCTTCTGCACTTCTAATAACTTATCTTTAATCGAAAAAATATTCACTGATCATCTCTGTGAAGTTCGCCGAACTTTCCGATGTGTGATTAAGCAAGCGAGTTTGGACCGTGCAAGGTCTCAGCGCCACCGCACAGCGGCCGCGTTTGAGCGCGGATCGATCGGACGCGTGGCACATCGGCTCCGTCGATTTTCGGCTGGAACCGCTGCAATCTGATGTAACACCCTTCAAACCTGTGCGTCTGCACCTGTGAAGTCAGCAGGATCCTGGAGACAGCGATCTGACCCAGGTACGCCCAATTTTCGGCCACTTCGAGCAACCCTCCGCATCACCACGTAGCGGTCGAGCTGAGCCTAACGGCTCCGGCTCCCCCGCCGCTGGCTGCGGAGATGCCCGCCGGTCAACCTCTCAACATGGCTCTGCCTGAACAACGCGGATACGACCCCACGACCCTGTCGTGGTCGTCTGTCCCTGCAAGCCAGCCAGAGGATGGCCCATCCACCATTTCGGCGCAGCAAGCTGCCCTTTTTCAAGTCGTTGAGAGCCGGCGCCGCCGCCGGCAGAACACACGAGGAGCTGCAATGCCCACGACTCCCCTCGACAAATCAGCAACGAGAGACGCTCGCGCTCCGTCTTCTAAATGTCCACAAAAGACATTTTCACCAGTCTCCAAGTGGACGCCCAAGCCAACGGTCAGGATGAACCCTGACGATTACGTGATCGTGCTGCGGCCACGCAGTACGTTCGCCCTCAAGACAGCATTCCAGCACGGTGAGCTCGGCGCTGCCATTTCGCAACTCATCGGGAGAGAGCATATGAATGCGATTACAATTTCTCCCATTTGGGAGCAAAACATTATCGTCGCAAAACCTCGAGGTGGCTCAAAAGCTTCTGACGGACATCCAAATTACCACCAGCAAAGATAGCTCCCGCTTCACGGACACCTCAAGCTCACCGGTGATGTGTGTCGTGGTGTCATTACTGTGCAGAACCTTGAAACCAGCGAATCCTTGAAACAAAGTGTGCAGTGGCGCGCTGGTGAATTAGTCCATGTGCGCAAGCTGGGAACATCGAATATAGCTGTGCTAACTTTCGAGGGACGCAGCGTTCCGCGTTACGTCCACTACAACGCAGAACTGACTCCCGTCAAGGAGTATAAGAAAACGGTGCCAGCGTGCTACCGTTGCGGCACGCTGGGGCACCGGGTGGACAACTGTCCCACCCCGGTCAGAGAAAGACGCGGCCTTTGTGGCCAGAGCGTGGGGGTTGGTACTGAGGGGATGGCCCCCCGCGTTTGCAATCCCATGTGCATAATATGCGGGGGCCCGCACCTCACCAGCTCCCGCGAATGCACCAGCAAATTCATCCGGCTTCCGCAGCTAGGGCCCAGGCCGCCAATCAAGCCACCCAAGGGAGCCAATTCCGGCGCTACACGGGGAAGTCACGCCACCGGCCGGCAGCAAAACAACCAGAAGACGCCACGGCCTCCCCCTGGCAAGACAGCAACGGTACCGCCACCACCCGGAGCAGCGGACTTCCCAGCTCTAAGGTCTTCATCTGGCGGCGCCGCCTGCAACCAACCCAAGGTAGGCAGCTGGGCGAGGGTCGCCTCCTCTCCTTCCCCTCCTCCCCCACCAGCACCGCCGAGACGCAGGAACTCAAGCGCGAGCTCGCCCTCTTGCGAGCTCAAAACGAAAAACTAGCCAGCGAGCTTAACTCGCTCAAAGCCCAATTCCCTACTCCGTCCGCGTCGAGCGGCGAGGAAGAAAACATCACAGACAGGGAGATTCCTACTCCTGTGGAGAGTCGCGCCGCGGCCCTGGAGACCCGGGTGACCGCGATTGAAACACAATTGGCTGACCTCCCCAAAATTATCCACGATACCATTGCGCGTCAGGTGGAGAGTGTCATCGCACAGGTGACAAGCCGTAACTCACATTATCCAAAAATGGATAAAGGACAATCCGAGCGTCCTTAAACGCGTAGGGCCCATCAGGGACGCTAACCGCCCCTCCAAATTCAACAGAGTTATTCCCGATTAGTTTGACTTCTAGGAAGACTCCTGCACGTCTGCGCTGGGCACTAGCGGACTGGGAGTCTTAACAACGTAACCCCACCCTCCGCCTCCGACCATGGCCCCCAACCCTAAGCCGCGAGCAAGAACAACTCAGCCGCTTACACTAACGCAGTGGAACTGCCGTGGTCTCAAGAACCGCACGAAGCGGGCTCATCTCCGCCTCTACCTTGAGACCTTTGCGTTCCTCGTTGCCGTGGTTTCCCTTCAGGAACCCGGCGCCGGGGCCAAACTAACAAACTACACTACATTTCAACACAACCCGCAGACATGTATACTTGTTCACAAGCAGTATACTGCGCAGGAGGTCACAGTCCCCACAACACCGCCTTTCCCATACAAGATGGTGTCAGTGCTGCCCCTAAAGCGGTCTGACACACCTGTACACATTCTAAACATTTACTGTCCACCTAAACTTAAGAACTTCACGTTGAATGAAATTTTCACCCAAGCTATGCAGGTGGCTGGAAGGGATCCCCTTCTGATCGTCGGAGATTTCAACGCCCCGAGCAGGCTATGGGAGTACCCCCGGGAGGACAGACGTGGAAGGAAGCTTGAGGAACTTTTTGACTTACCCCGAACTGACCCCGCCAACCCAACACGTGTCGGCAATTCGATTCAACGAGATACTTGCCCGGACCTCACATTTACGCGCAACGTACGCCATGCCGACTGGCTGAATACAGAGGACACTCTGGGTAGTGATCACTGTATAAACACCACAACCATTTACATGTGTCCCCTGAAACGCCCACTAACACAAGCTCGTGTCCCGGACTGGACGACTTTCCGCACCTCTCTACCCAACGTAGACTTCCTCCAGTCGGGATACGACGCATGGTCCAAATCGCTCACGTCTACACTCACACAACACGAAAAGCAGATACAGCTCACAGAAACACAAACGGACGTGGACAACCACTTGCTCCACCTTTGGGAGGCCCGCCGCAGCCTCACAAAACGATGGAATAAACAGAAACATAACAGACGCCTAAAGAAACGCATCCTCGAACTCACACAACAGGCAGCGGAATATGCTACTCAGCTAGCCGACACTAACTGGGTGGACCGCTGCAACACGGCTGCGCGCCAGATGTCTGGCCGCAACACGTGGCGCCTATTCCGCGCTCTCATCGATCTAATACAAACACGCACGGAAACCCAACGCCACTTACATAGGGCATTGCACCACTTTAGAGGATCGACAACACAGCTAGCGCACACGCTCAGGGATCGATACCTGTGCACCACTAAGGACCCCCGGCCAGCGGCGTACTCCTATGCAGGCGAAGAGAACACGGAGGTGGACACTCCGTTTCAGCTCCACGACCTCCGGGCGGCCTTAAGCAAGATGAAGCGGAGCACTGCACCCGGGCGCGACAAGGTTACGGTCAAGCTCTTGGCCAACCTTCCCGACGCAGCCTACGCCGCGCTCCTCAAATACATCAATAGCATTTGGGACGGAGAGACTCCTCTCCCTCTCGATTGGAAATTGGCTCTCGTGACCTTCATTGCGAAGGCCGTCAAACCTATTGATGTGGAAACCTTCGCCCCATCTCCCTCACGTCTTGTGTCGGCAAGCTGATGGAGACGATGGTGCGTGACAGACTCTCCGATTATCTCGAAACACAGCACATTTTCGCGGACACTATGTTCGGTTTTCGTCCTCACAAGTCAGCACAGGATATACTTCCGCAGCTCCACCACGACATTTTAGATCCTGTCGACAAGGTGGTCCTGGCCTTGGATCTTAAAGGCGCATTCGACAACGTCAAACATGAAGTAATCCTGGACCACCTCAGTAGCACCAACTGTGGCCACAAAACATTCCATTACATAAGACAATTTCTTACAGACCGTCAAGCCTATATACCCATACAAGATGCGGAACACGGGCTATACACCATCGGCTCGAGGGGAACACCTCAAGGCGCGGTCCTGTCTCCCCTGCTCTTCAATTTGGCAGTGCTTTGTCTTCCCTCCAAATTGTCTTCTCTGCCCGGGACACATCACGCTCTTTATGCGGATGACATTACAATCTGGGCCACGCAAGGTAACCTGGGCCACATGGAGTCCTGCCTGCAAGCAGCGGCGACCCTAGTCGACGACTACGCGGCCTACTGCGGACTCCAGTGCGCCCCAGCTAAATCAGAATTTGTGCACTTACGTCCCTCCCCTCGGGACACTACACCTCTTCGCATCAATCTTCCCTCGGGCCCGATCCGGGAGGCCAAGGAGATCCGCGTCCTTGGCCTCTTCATACACCACCAACGCAGAGTCGACACCACCCTAGCCAAACTTCGCACGGTGGGAGACCAGGTGGGCCGCATGGTCCGCCGGGGCTCCAACAAGCGGGGCGGATTACGATGCAAGGATGCACTGCGGCTTGCCCATGCTTTCGTAACGAGTAGAATCCTCTACTCAACTCCCTACTTGCACCTGCGCAAACACGATGATGACCAACTGGAGATCATCCTGCGGAAAGTCATCAAGCGGGCTCTCGATCTCCCGGTAACCACGTCCAACCAGAGGCTTCTGGCCTTGGGCGTGGTGAACACATTTCGGGAGCTTCGAGAAGCCCACTTAGTCAACCAATACACGCGTCTTGCACAGACCACGTCCGGTCGCCGCCTCTTGGGCCGGCTACACATCAAATATGACTACCACATTGAGGAAAGGGAGAGAGTGCCAGAACCCTGGAGACGCGCCCTCCGGGTCCGACCCCTTCCCCGCAACATGTCCAGAGAAGACCATAGCGGTCGTCGCCAGGCGCGCGCGGAAGAGTTGGCGCGATACTATGGTAACCAAGAACACGTGTATTACGTGGACGTTGCCGGCCCACACCACGGGGGGTGGTACACGGCCGCAGTCGTACACAACAAGAACACAGTTAACGGGCTCACTTTCAAAGCCTACAACGCAACACACGCGGAGGAGATTGCCATTGCTCTGGCTCTCACGAATCCCAAGTCAGAACACATCATCACCGACTCGCGAGGGGCTTGTCGGAACTACGAGTTGGGCTGGGCTCCTCCGCTTGCCTGGCGCATACTGGAATATAGCTGTCGATGCGAAGATCCAACTCCACGCAACCTGATTTCGGCCCCCGGTCACCAGGGACTCCAGGGAAACGAACAGGCCGATCAGGCCGCCCGCGCACTCTCTCCCCAGGCTATCTCCCTGTCCTTGGAAGGGTACTCCCAATCAGACAATCTGGCCCTTACATTCAAACAAATCACCGATTACTACAAGAAGGAGCGCCGGCGCTACCCGGCCCCTTGTAAGGGTCTGGATCGCGCTGACGAGCGCCTCCTCATCAAAATTCTTACTAACACTGTACTGTGCCCGGCGGTGCTTAAATATTTCAATACATCCTTTGATGGTGCGTGCCAGTTCTGTGGGGAGGTGGCTGACACCTTCCACATGGTTTGGGCGTGTCAATCAAACCCATCTATCCCCCCCTACCCCAACCCCACCAGAGAGGACTGGGAGGCGGCCCTGCTCGGTTGTCAAGACCTAAAGAGCCAAAAGGCTTTGGTTCAACGGACGCGGGCCGCGTTGCTTGCCAATGGGGCACCGGAATAGGGGCTCCACTCAGTATTGTAAGGGGAAAGGACCAATAGGGTCCTACCCCAATCACCTTTCTGTAAAAAACTTAATTTCCCATAAATGTTTTTCACCACCACCTTCCGATGTGTCATCCAGCGTCCAGCACAGTTACCGAATTCATGTTACCGCGGACGCACGACGGAGACGCGGTGCCTGTGCTATTGTTGCTGGCGGCACCGTCGCCAGAACGCTCGTTCTGTCTCCGTCTTGCCTCCCCACCACAGAAACTTTCTAGCGCGCAGCTTTCTACAGTGCAGTGTTTCAATGCCTGAAGTCGTCCTGTTTGTGGCCAGTGGATGTTTTTTAACCTTCTCGCGTCCCTGCAGATTACTGTGAGGAAGCAGGTGTACGGTGGACGATCGGTACGCGATGCGGCGGCGATGGGTCTATGAGCGTCCGATACTGAGAAGAGGCACATAGTTAAGCTGTAGTTGCCACTGGACGCTGGACCCTCAATGACAGCTTTCCTTTTTTTAAGGAACCTTCAGCGATTGTTCCCGTGGCACACGTGTGTCCCACATAGGCAGAGGTTCGGAACGCAGCGAGTTCAGTGCTGTTTGTAGGCGGGCTCGGAACCTTTCCTTTCCCAAGTATTTGATTAGCTAACATCCTTTCCCCAGTCTTTGATTGGCTGACGGAAACTTTATTGTCCTTTCCCTAAGCGTCGATTGGTGAGAAGTGTCACCTGTTTTATTTTTGGTTGTTGTACCCGCCAAGGGCGGAGACAGAAGGCTTAAAACGGAACGCTCTCGCATTGCGGCCCAGGTGACTGACTCTGTCCTTAAGGCGATGCAGCCTATGGGGGTCTATTCTTGTAGTAACGCTCAAAGGGCTAGAAGCAGTTGTCGCTCTCTAGCACCAGCGTGCCAGCCCTAGCAGTCAGAGCTGTGACCCCCAACCCGCGGTGCGGTAGGTCGCAACCACGGCGGGTTCGGGCCAGAGGGGACAAACACGAGTATGCTACTCGGAGGAGCGTTTATTGCTCCCGAGCAATACAGTGCAGCAGCAACAATACAACCGCCGTAACGAGCGAGGATGTTCCGCTCGCGTACGGGGGTGGAAAACACAAAGGGCAGAACGCACGCAAAAATGTGGGGGAAGTAGGTTCCGCTCACCTCGCGTGGTTCCTCGCTCACGGCCCGCGGCGGTCCAGTCACACACGGTGGCCGGGCGATAAGGGCAGCGGTCTCCGTGGCAGATCTCTGATCCGTGCGTGTGCACGGCTCCCGCCAGAAGACGAGCGAGCCTCGGGAGAAACGCGTCTCATCCCGGGCTGTGGAGAGGAGGTCTCTCCGTTGTAAGAGGGGAAAGAGGGAAAGTCTCCGCGGCGGGGAGCGAAAGGAAGCGGGGGTGGCGAGAGTGCCCTCCCTCGCAAAACCTCCCGAACGGCGCGCGCATAGCATCGCGTGATAATTACGCGCGGCCG
The DNA here is from genome assembly GCF_055824585.1 of Amblyomma mixtum. Classification (NCBI taxonomy): domain Eukaryota; kingdom Metazoa; phylum Arthropoda; class Arachnida; order Ixodida; family Ixodidae; genus Amblyomma; species Amblyomma mixtum. Next base: position 141,670,978 of record NC_143012.1, on the reverse strand, counting down.
TTACAATGGGGCAGGGGATTCATGTGTATCCCCACATCCCCCCCTCCTTAAAACTGCCCTACGGCCGAGAAGTGACCGCGTTCACAAAAAGGGTGCACCGAGTGGGGCCGGCGAAACGCCGTTTAACTTTAAAACCAATTAAGAAAAGATTCAGCTCACAGCCAGCAGTGCCGCCGTCGAAGGCCGTGGACGCCAGGGCAGGAAGGCAGTGTAGACGACCGCCATGGACGACCGTGGAGCCCAGGGTTGAAGGGGGTCGATGACCGCAGGTCCCGTGAGTCGGTCAGGGCAGCTTTGCCGGGACGCGCGGACGGCAGGCAGGCTCAGGGCAATTACGCACCGTGTCGTAGCGTACGGCAGGCCCCCACTCAGCTGGATGAACCGCTTGCTCCTGGCTCGCCCTCTTTTCCTCTCGTTGGGGGGTGACAAAGGCGCGCCGACCCATTTTCCCTCTGCCGCAGAGGACTTGCGAGGCGGGCCCAGCGGGGCACCAAGCTTCTCTTGCGGGCGAAGCCGCTGCCGCGGGGACAGGGGGACTCCAAGGCGGCCTCTCTGCTGCAGTTTTCGCCATGGTAGACACAGGCCCCGGTTTCCCCGAATTCCCGCTCGCTCGTCCCGCGGCCGACCGGAAGCTGTTCTTCTTCTGTGCAACTCGGTGGTGACAGCGGGCTCTTGGCTTCGGAATGCGGCCGCCTTCCAAACGGCCTGGCTCTTGGTGCTCGAAGCCGCAACGGTCGTTGCGGCGTCCGCTGGCTCTCCTCCGGGCACGCTGTGAAGGCTGGCCTGAGCTGCAAGGCTATCTTTTCTTTCTAGTTACATTACCAATTTACACATTTTTTTTTTTGAGCTAGTCTAACCCCGCTCGGTCTTTTCCGACGAGAAAGCGTGTGCTTGCTCCGGAAGCCGTGCTGCGAAATATGGAAGGGGTGTTCCGTCCATATTAAGCAGGAGAAATTACTCCCTGCGCGTTGGTCAGAGTTGTTTCTGCCGTGGGCGCAAGTTGTAACGAGGTGCCGGGCTCTGTTGTCGAGCCTTGCCTCTCGGTGCGGCTGCCTGCTGGCGGGGGAGGGTGTTCTCCACAGGCCACTCGCTCCCTCTGTCAAAGTAGGGTTTGAGATCACAGACATGCACTGGCCCGCCGGTCGGTCTTAGCGTCAAGTCCGCCAGCCTGTAGACGAGAGAGGAAAGTTTCTCCCGAACTACATATGGTCCCGTCCATTTCGGCGCCAGAGAAGCAGAAAACCGCTTACTGGCATCGCTCAGAACGTGACTGCGCCTCAACACCAGGTCACCCGGTTTGTAGTGAACTTCCCGGTGAGAGCGGTCATACTGCGCTTTCTGCTGGGCCCGAGCAGTGCTCAGATTCCGGCGTGCTTTGTCCAAAGCCTCCGTCATCCTCGCGCGCAGCCCGGTCGCATAGTCAGCGCGTGCCGACCAAGCAATCGGAGTGTTGCTGCGAACCTGTAGAGTAAGTTCTAACGGGTTCGGCAGCTCCCTGCCAAGGTTGAGAGCGGCAGGTGTGTACCCAGTCGAGCGATTCACGGTCGACCTGAGAGCAAACCCAATCTCGGGGAGACAGGTGTCCCAGTCGATGTGCGTCTCCGCAAATGCAACGAGCATGTGCTTGATGTTGCGGTTCACGCGTTCCGTGGGATTCGCCTGGGCGTGGTACGTGGTTGTTCTCCTGTGCTTAATGCCAAGGGCCGCACAGGAGTCCACGAAAAGTTTAGCAGTGAAGTACGATGCATTGTCCGTTATCAACTGCCCGGGGTAGCCGAATCGTGTGAACACCTCGATCAGCTTCCCCATGATTACGCGTGCCGTCAGCTTTCGAAGTGGGAACAGTTCCACCCATTTGCTGAAATGGTCTGTGACAACGAGCAGATATTGGTTTCCACTCGGAGTCCTGGGGTAAGGTCCCATGACGTCACAAGCCGCAATTTGCCAAGGACCCTGGCTATTGATCGGCTGCATGAGCCCAGGTGGGCGTCCACCACGTGGCTTGACCCTTTGGCACACGTCGCACGAGCGGGCGTAGCGTATCGCATCCCGCTTCATGCCAGGCCAGGTAGCGAGGCGGCACAACTTGAGGTAAGTCTTAGGGCCACTCGCATGCCCAGCGATGCACGTGTCATGAAAGTAGCGTAAAAGTGCTCCTCTCAACGTGCGTGGAATCACCACCTTGAAGGACTCGTGTGTATCCTTCTCGGAGGGGATATATCTCAGCAGGATGCCATCGGAGTCGAGCAGATAGGAATCCATCGCGCTCACAGCATTACCAGCTGTGTTCGAGCGCCCCGCACGGACAACAATACCAGTTGCCTCCATGTGCGCCGCGGCCGCGCCGCCCGGCTCCCTGAGCCCGTCGAACACTTTTCGACAAAATGGATCCTCCCGCTGTGCCTCCAACAGCTCCCTTCTGCTGAAAACGCTCACCACTGAACTGATGCCTTCAAAGTGGTTCACGCTTTCGCCCTGGGAAGGCGGGGTGTCCCTTCCCTCGGGGCGTTGTGTGAGCTGCGCGGCAGTCGCGCTGCTCTGGCTGTCGGGCGCGGCGGAATGGGCAGTGTTGTTACTTCCCAAGCCGTCAACGGGCGCGCGCGAAAGTGCGTCCGCCACCACGTTGTTCTTGCCCCTCCTGTAGCGCACGGTAAAGTCGTAACGCTGGAGGAGCAGCGCCCATCGCGCTAGGCGTCCGGACGGCTCGCCTAGGCGTCTCAGCCAAGTGAGTGCCATGTGATCAGTCTCAATCACGAAAGCGACTCCATCGACATAGTAGTCGAACTTCCGCAGAGCGAAAATAATCGCGAGACATTCTTTTTCTGTCACGGAATAGTTTCTCTCTGCGGGAGTTAATGAGCGGCTGGCGAACGCCACCGGTCTCAGGCTACCTCCGTGCTCTTGAAGCAGGACTGCTCCTAAGCCCAGGTCACAAGCGTCCGTGTGGATCACAAATTCCCTGTTCAGGTCAGGCAGCCTTAGCTCTGTGGTTTCCGCGAGCGCGCAAGTGAGATGGCGTAGTGCCGCCTCTTGCTCGGGTCCCCAATGCCACTTCACACCTTTCCTTAACAGCGCTGTTAAGGGGGCTTGCAGAGCTGCGCAATCTGGGATAAACTGTCGATAAAAGTTCGTCAGCCCCAGAAAGCGTCTCAGTCCGCCTATGTCTGCCGGCGACGGGAACTGCAAAATAGCCCGCAGCTTATCTTCGCACGGCAGAAGGCGTCCTTTGTCTAGCGTAAACCCCAACAGTGTTATTCGGGTCGCCGCTATCTGGGTCTTGTTCGGGTTCAGAGTGATTCCCGCAGACCTCACCCTTTCCAGTACATCCCTGAGATGGCGTAAGTGCTCATCAAAGGTTTCCGAATACACGACAATGTCATCCAGGTAAGCAAGAGCGTGGTGCCACCTTGCATCGCCTAGGACACGGTCCATCAGACGCTGGTACGTCGCGGGCGCGCCGACCAGGCCGAACGGCATTCGGGTAAACTGGAAAAGTCCCCTGTGACAAGTGAAGGCAGTTTTCTCTCGATCACTGGGGGTCATCTCCACCTGAAAGTATCCTCTGCTAGCATCGAGCGTAGTGAAGTACTTCGCTCCACCAACATTGGACACTATCGAGGGAATGCTCGGAAGTGGGTATGCGTCCTTCCGTGTCACCTCGTTCAGGCGTCGATAGTCCACACAAAGGCGGGTTGTTCCATCCTTTTTGGGCACCAGCACCACTGGAAACCCCCAGGGGCTGTTTGATCGTTCCACAACGCCTGTATCGAGAAGCTCGTCCAGTGCGTTATCGAGCGCTTTCCTCTTAGCCAAGCTGACTGGCCGAGGATTGCACTTCCATGGAACAGCGTCGCCTGTCTCAATTTTGTGCCTAACCAGCGTAGTGCAGCCAGGCCGCTCCGTGAATACGGCGTCGTACTCGTTTAGGAGCAGAGACAAACGCGCTGTTTCCTCCCCTGACAAGCTGTCTGAGTTGTCCAGCAGCGGGTGGGGAGGCCTGCATGCCGCCGCGGCACAGAGTGCAACCGCAGGGGGGACAGGGGGTCGCGCGGGAGGGGAGGGGTTCCCTTCCGCGCTTTTCCTCTCGGCGCGGTCGACAGGCTGGTTGTTCAGCCGGGCCGAAGGCGTTTCGAGGCTCTTTTTCGGGCGATCGTTGCGTACGTCTGCGCGCGAAGCATCAGAAAGCGAATGTGCTCTCGACGCTTTTTGGGGTTGAACGAAAGGTTTCAGGGTGCCACATGCTCGCTCCCTATATCCTCCGTTGCAGACGTCAATAACAATGCCCGTCTTGGCGAGGAAGTCTCTACCAAGAATAATTGGAACCGATAGGCCGGGGAGGTGAGCGAAGCGCTGGCGCCTCACTCTTTTCTCCCACCGCACCACAAGCCGCGCGGCACCGCTCGCGTGTGCAGTGCCGCTGGCTAATCGGAACGTGAGGTTGCTCGCTCGCAGTCGGAGTCCGTTCCGACGGAGATGCTCACATACCTCGTCGCCAAACAGGGATGCGCTCGCTCCTGTGTCTAGCAATGCCATGAACTTACGTTGTGCCACTGTAAGCTCAATAAGCGGTACTGGCGTGTCGCTGGGTGGTTCCAAACGACAAGCCAGCGGGGCTAGGAGTTCGTGTGACTCACTGAGCACCGCTGTTGACGCCGCCGGCTGCGAAGCGTTGCTTACCGGCGGCTGCGTTCGTTTCCCGAAAGCGCGTGCTCTCGGTTCACGGGGCGACTGCACTCCCGGGCGTAGTGCCCTCGTTGGTTGCACCGGTAGCAGAGGGTATTCGGCCGTTGCCGGGCGGGGCAGTTGTCGCCTCGCGCCGGCTGACCGTTCCTCCCTGCCGGGCGAACCGTCGCAGATGCCCTTTGGTCTAGCGTCCTCGGGTCGGTATGTCGGTCCCGATTCTGCATACCTTGGCCACGCGCAGCGTGTGCTGACCGCATAGCATACGTGTACGGGTCGAGAGCTCGGTCTGACAGTTCCCAACCGTTTCTCAGTTGCCCGTCACTTAATGCAACCATTTCGGCTCCCCGGGAACGGTTTCGAAAAGTGTCTCCGTTCCAGGCGCATCGCGGCTCAAGTGCCTGCGACGCTGGCGGGGGTGGCCGATACGCGCGGGAGGCGAGTATGTCCGCCTGTATGCGCTTGGCTGCCGAGGCGAGTTCGTCCAAGTCCCTGAACGGTACGCCTCGTAGGTAGGCTGCGAAGGTAGGGTGCGCTTGTCGCGTAACACGCTCTACCTTCTCGCCGTTTGAAGCTGAGGGGTCTGCGAAACGATAGAGTTCGTCCATCGCCCTCACGTACTCAAGCAAGGACTCGTCCGGATGCTGAGTACGCAGCTCCAACTCGCGCCGCAGACGACGGTCGTAATCTGCGGGCAAGAACTCCTCGCGAAACCTCGCTCGGAACTCCTCCATCGTGCGAGACCGATAGCCAGTAAGGCGGAACCAGCGGGCAGCCTGATCAGTCAGTGAGATTGGCACGACACGCGCCAGAATCTCGCCATCGGAAAGCCCTGTCGCCTGCTGGTAGGTCAGCATGCGCTCAAGGTACTCGTTGGCACTGACAAGATCATGGTAGCCACCGTAGCTGGGAAGGTCCACCCTTAGCCTCGGACTCGCCGCTGGAGCGGGTGTTTGCAGGTTGTTCTGCACGATACCCGTAAGGCTCTCTATGAGGCGCAAGGCGTTGCGCAACACAGCCTCTTGGGCCTGGCCAGGTAGTTCTGGCTGAGGGCCCAGGTGGGATGAGCAAGATTGCACGTGTCGCGCCATGCTCTCCCTACCTGGCGGCATAGCGCTTGGCGAGAAGTGCCTAGCGTCGCCGCTCGTCTGAGCCGGTGTGTCGTGTGAAGCACCGCTCGGCTCAAACGATATAAGATCACAGGGGCTAGCGTCAGCCTCTGGGAACACACCTGCAGTAGTTGTTACTGCCGTGTCAAGATGTTGCTGCTGAGAAGCCGTATTGGACAACCACAGCAGGGACTGGATGTCAATCCCGCTCGCCGCCATGGCTAGTCTGTGTGTCGGCAGTCGCTCACACAGACACTCGGTTTGTCACACCTCTGGCCCCACGTTGGGCGCCAAGAATATGGGGGTCTATTCTTGTAGTAACGCTCAAAGGGCTAGAAGCAGTTGTCGCTCTCTAGCACCAGCGTGCCAGCCCTAGCAGTCAGAGCTGTGACCCCCAACCCGCGGTGCGGTAGGTCGCAACCACGGCGGGTTCGGGCCAGAGGGGACAAACACGAGTATGCTACTCGGAGGAGCGTTTATTGCTCCCGAGCAATACAGTGCAGCAGCAACAATACAACCGCCGTAACGAGCGAGGATGTTCCGCTCGCGTACGGGGGTGGAAAACACAAAGGGCAGAACGCACGCAAAAATGTGGGGGAAGTAGGTTCCGCTCACCTCGCGTGGTTCCTCGCTCACGGCCCGCGGCGGTCCAGTCACACACGGTGGCCGGGCGATAAGGGCAGCGGTCTCCGTGGCAGATCTCTGATCCGTGCGTGTGCACGGCTCCCGCCAGAAGACGAGCGAGCCTCGGGAGAAACGCGTCTCATCCCGGGCTGTGGAGAGGAGGTCTCTCCGTTGTAAGAGGGGAAAGAGGGAAAGTCTCCGCGGCGGGGAGCGAAAGGAAGCGGGGGTGGCGAGAGTGCCCTCCCTCGCAAAACCTCCCGAACGGCGCGCGCATAGCATCGCGTGATAATTACGCGCGGCCGTTACAATGGGGCAGGGGATTCATGTGTATCCCCACAAGCCCTGGGTGAGCTCCCAAATAAAAAATTCTCTCTCCTGCGACTCCCCGCAGGTAAAACGTAAAATAGCTCCTCGACAGGCAGCGGAAGAAAGCGGTTCCGGGCCGATAGCCGCGGCGTTGATGCAACCCCTACCTGGGGCTGCGCCGGCCCCCGAACCGAATGGCTACCCAGCACCGTAAAATAAAAACATCAATATGGCTGGCAAACCTGCTCAGAAAGCTAAAAAATTAGACCAATTCGAAATCATTCAATGGAACTGCAGCGGTTTCAGAGCCTGCAAAAAACGGTCACATCTCCAGCTCTACCTGCAGTCCCTTGGTGACATGCTGGCGCTTCTTGCTTTGCAAGAGCCCGGCAATGATGCTAAATTCTCTGGGTATAGCTTGTTTCAGGGGGGCCCCTCGAAATGCATCCTGGTGCATAAAGCATACACCGCGATTCAGGTCGATCTTGATCTGGAGACTGAGCAGGAATACACCATGGTGAGCGTTCTGCCTCTCAGGCGCCGCGACCCGTCAATACATGTGCTTAATGTGTATTGCCCCCCGCATAAGCCGCGTGTTACTTTCAGCGAAATTTTCTATCGTGCTCTCAAATCGGCTGACAATGAACCCCTGGTGATCATTGGGAATTTCAACGCACCCAGTCTACACTGGGGCTATCACTTCGAGAAAACCAGGGGACGCAAGCTGGCGGAGCTCATCTCCACCTTTCGTCTTACGTTGCTCACGGATCCGTCTTGCCCCACACGTGTGGGCAACTCGGTCACCCGTGACACGTGTGCTGACTTATCTGTGGTTAGGAACACTACAAACGCCACATGGGAGAACCTGGGGGATACCCTGGGCAGCGACCACTGCCTTCTCCGCATCACGCTTTTGGCGAAGGCAGCCCGTAAAAATTGGGGCAAGGCGAAAATAACCAATTGGCACCAATTTCGAACTCAGGACGTCCCTCCGGTACTACTCTCCGACGGCTATGCGGAGTGGGCAACACAGGTCACCAACATACAGAAACAACACACGCAAACACTTCACACCACCGACGAGATCCCCGCAGTGGACAATCACCTCCTGCATCTGTGGCAGGCGCGCCGGAGCTTAACAAAACAATGGAAGAAACACAAGACGAATCGTAAGCTTAGAGCTCGCATTGCAAAACTTACGGAGCAGGCTGCGGCATATGCCGCCCAGCTCACAGACACCAATTGGATAGAACGCTGCAACTCGGCAGCGCGTCAGATGAGCTCGAAGGGGCTTGGCGTCTCTTGCGCAGCCTCATCGACCCTTCTCAAACGAAAGGGGAGACGCAAAAACAGCTCCGGCGGGCTCTGCACGGGTACCAAGGTACGACGGCGCAACTTGCGGACACTTTGTGCGACAGGTATCTCTGCCGCACAAATGACCCGGTTGGGCCCGACTCCGGCAAGCCAAATCAGGATTTAGACGCCCCTTTTGAGTTGCATGACCTTAAGGCGGCCCTGGCTAAAATGCGCCGAGGTGGGGCACCGGGTCGAGATCGCATAACAGTGAAACTGTTGGCGAACCTCTCCGACTCTGCATACCTCCATTTGCTACAATACATAAATCAGATCTGGGATGGGTGTCCGCTCCCACTCGAATAGAAAACATCGCTTGTAGCGTTCATCCCCAAAGCAGGTAAAGCCGTGACTACGGACACCTTGAGACCCATCTCATTAACCTCGTGTGTGGGAAAGCTCATGGAGACGATGGTTCGGGATCGCCTCTCTCCATACATGGAGGGTAAGGGCCTCTTTGCAGACACTATGTTCGGGTTCCGCCCGCGCATGTCTGCACAGGATGTCCTACTCAAACTACACAGGGACATAATACGACCCACAGCAATGCAACAAAACGACAAGGCCATTCTCGCCCTCGATCTTAAGGGGGCGTTTGACAATGTTAAACCTGGCACCATACTCTCTAACTTGACACCACGAACTGCGGGGCGAAGGTCTTCGCCTATGTCAGAGACTTCCTCTCTGCGCGTCAGGCACTCCTCCGGATCGAGGACGAGGAATACGGCCGCCTGGCTCAGGTGGAGGGCATAAAACACGCACTCTACGCAGACGACATTACAATCTGGACCACCGAGGGGAGCCTTGGGGAGATGGAGGACCGCCATCAGCAGGCCGCCTCCATAGTCGAAGCATATGCTGCCGACTGTGGTCTCCAATGTGGTCCCGCCAAATCAGAGCTTCTACACGTCAGGACAAACCACAAGGACAACATGTCTTTACACATATCTCGGTCGGGCGGTCCCATCAGAGAAGTGTCAGAGCTCCGGATCCTGGGTCTGTTCATCAATAACAAACTTAGGCCGGACTCTACTATAGCGAAACTCAAGAGCATAGGTGAACAGGTAGGGCGCATGATCCACCGTGTTTCCAAGAAGCGGGGTGGTCTGCGGGGCAGGGACGTGCTACGGCTCGCCTATGCCTTCGTGACCAGCCGTATCCTCTACGCCGTGCCGTAACTACGCACCACCAAACAACAAGACGAGCACATTGACGCCATCATCAGGAAGGCAACAAAGCGAGCACTGGACCTCCCGGTGGCTACCTCAAGCGCCAAACTGTGTTGGGAGCGGTAAACTCCTATCAAGAGTTGCGGGTGGCCCACCTCGTGAACCAATATACGCGGCTATCGCAGACGGTGCCTGGGCGCCGCCTGCTAAACCGCTTACACATCCAACACACATGCATACCAGAGGGGACGGAGAACATCCCGGTGTTGTGGCGCCACATGCTCTTGGTCGCTCCGCTCCCGCGTAACATGGGCATGGCTTCACATGAAGGCAGACGACAAGCGCGGGTTCGCACGCTTGAGAGGCAATATGGCTTTAAAGAGGGCGTCTATTACGTGGACATCACAGGGCCGTCGCCCGCGGGCTTCTTCACGGCTGCCGTAGTCCACCGCGGAATGAATGTCGATGGGCTATCTTTTCGGGCCCCAAATTCAACACGAGCGGAGGAAGTCGCAATAGCTCTCGCTGCCGCCGATCCAAAATCGCAAACGGTTATCACAGACTCTCGCCGGGCCTGTGAACATTATCTTGCAGGCGAAATATCATCTCTTGCCTCGCAAATTCTAAGACGCGCTCTCGCCGATCCAACTCGCACAAAAGTGATCTGGGCTCCTGGCCACCAGGGTCTACGAGGCAATGAGGCCGCTGATGCGGCCGCCCGAGCGCTCACACACCGGGCTCCTCATCCTAGCTCTCATGGCTCAGAAGCTCATAAACCGCTTCTGCGGTTCCGCGAAATCCTAATTTATTATTGCGACAGCCACCGTCTCTACTCGGCACCTGCCAAGGGGCTGAGTAAGGCGGAGGAGCGAACTCTGGGCGCCTGCAGACAGGAACCCTCCTCTGTCCTGCAATAGCAAAACACTTCGATCCGAACACAGATGGGCGCTGCCCGCACTGTGGAGAGATCTGCGATATATTTCACATGGTGTGGGCGTGTACTCAGAATCCTCACCTTTCCCCCTCCCCCACCCCCAACCGAGAGGCATGGGAGACTGCCCTCCTCAACTGATCCACACTGGAGTCCCAAAGGGCTCTGGTCAAGCGGGCGCGAGACGGGGCCTCGTCGTGCGGTGTCCCGGACTAAGGATGCCGACCATGCAGCAGGGTTTTTTTTTTACCCTCAAGCTCTCTTTGATTAAAGTTTTTCACCACCACCACCACCGGTTGAGTGGCGCTGATTTCGTGTAATCAACGGTTCAGTCATGTTGTAAATACTTTTCTCCTTGCTTGATGATTCTTGTTTATTAATGTGTTAATAAATAGTTAACCTCCTTGTCCCGCCGTCGAGTAATGGGATTGTTTGCGACTCCGAACCATGAATCCATGAAGAAATCCTATTTCATCATCTTCAAATGTTTCCTCACATCTCCACTTGAAGGGAAGCTCAACTATCTCCATTGATCAACACAACATATTAATAAAAAAGGAGCTCCCCCTATGCTCGTTCGTTTCTGTGGCTGTTGGCTTCTCTCATATGTTTAACGAGACCCTCATTTTTCTACTTCTGTCTGCTTAATTGCTTAATGAGGACTTTGGTTCTGGCAGCCTTGATGCCGTAGGAAGCATACGAGGGTTCTCATATAGCTTCCACTCTCGCCGTTCGATGCCGTCACGTCACACCAGCGGTAATACAGGACGCATTCCGCCCGATGCTGATGGACGTGGGTGGCACTGGTGAACACTCTTGGTTACGTCACATGCAAACGAATTCCCCCGAAAGCAAAATATGTGACAGCCGTCGCCGTAGTTCAGTTGGTAGAGCACCGGATGCGTAACTCAGTGGTCGCGGGTCCGGTTCCCACAGGCGATATATAGTTGTTTTTCTTCTGATTTTCTAATCCTTTATCTCTAAGCAGTAAAACATTCACTAATAATCTCCATAGGCCAACACCACAAATTTAAAAAGAAAGGAGCTCCCACATGCTCCTTGGATATTCTGGATGTTCCACAACATTGCGATTGTCTTCGTTTATTGCCAACAGTTTCGGACGGAGGACCATCCTTCATCAGGGTATACAGACGAATGAAGACAAGTTCGCATATTCAAGGCACTGCACGCAAAGGGAGAGGTGAAATCACTCTCCCTCCCGTTAGAGGAAGGGGAACCGAAGCCAGTGTAAGACGCGAGAGTGTTCCAGTCCATTTAGAGGAAAGAGGAGGAGCGTTGCAAAGGCCAGGGGGTAAAAAATAAAAACAAACAAACAAAAAACACAAGTAGTAAAACAGCGGCAGCAGTGTAAGTAACAGAGCTATAGCGATAGAAGGGGAGGGAACGAGTTGCTTCTCAGGAGGCGCCAGCCAGAAATATTGTCGGGAGAAGCTTCCTTCGGTGTGGGTGGCACACCCGGGAGAAAGAATAAAAACGATATCCTAACAGGGAAAGTACAAAGCAAAACAAAAAAAGCAGTGCACGCATGCATATGTACACTACATCGCAGAACGGACCGCTCCCCAGCGGTGCAGGTGTTCTGGACCGTTGTAACGTGAGTTACGAGTTCGACCAAGCCATTTTGAGCTCCTCAAGACGATCCAGTGTTCGGCACGGCGGAAGCGCGGCGCCGTGGTCGAGGGAGGCCAGACGCCGTGCGACAACCCGATCCCGCAACCGAGTGCCGCGGCGGCCATTCCTCAGTAGGCCATTTCCTTCGTGCGTCCCGTCGCGAAGGCATACGCAGTACAAAGTGGCCCTTCAAAAGAAGGGGCCGAAAGGAGGGAGTGAAAAAAAACCTAAAGAATAGTTAGTTATATGGGGTTTTATGGCGCATAAGCAACTAGGGCTATCATGCGCCAAACACAAGGTTAGATGATGTTATTTCAAGTGTACAGAGCTTACATTATAATAGATTTAAAACATTGGCTTTCTTTAGAAACTTACAAACAAGTGAAAATTCGACAAGTGTTTGCTCGCCTAAAAGCAATGCGGGATGAAATGGAATGTGTTCATTGTAAAATACCGTAATTTTTTTTTCTAAGTTCTTCGAGATGTGAACAAGAAATTAAAATGTTATTTAATGTGAGCTCCTCACCACACATTTCACACACAGGTTTGTGTTTTTTTGTTAATAAAAAGTTATGGGTGATGTGTGTGTGTGACCTATGCGTAAACGACATAAAATTACTTCGATAAAACGTTCTTTATGGTGGCATGATTTCCATTCTTTTAAAATGGGCTTTATGGTAAGCAGCTTGTTATATCCTTCATTTTCCCAAGAAGCTTGCCACTTGGCTCTTAGTCTTCTATGCAATAACTTCATGTAATCCCTAGGAGGCAAATTCACATGTTTTATTTCCATGGTTCTGGTTTGTGCAGCACACATGTCGGCTCTCTCATTGTCCCTAATGCCAATGTGACTGGGAACCCAGCAGAATTTTATAACATGTTTTCGTGTTGTGACCTTTACTATATTGTGTATGATGCTTCCAATTAGTGGCTCTGTGGCATTTTTGGAGTTTAATGCTGTAAGGACGCTCAGTGAATCTGTATAAATGATGCTGTTTTTGATGTTTTCATTTGTTATTTCCTGTACCGCAACACTAATAGCATAACACTCCGCGGTGAAAACTAGCACATGAGGGCAGTCGTAATGCATTTTCATTTTTTCCTTGTATTACTGCGCTTCCTACATGAGCATGAGTTTTTGACCCGTCAGTATAAAATCCAGTGTAATTTCTGTATTTTTCTTGTAGTGCTAGATATTCTTGTATTATATGGTCTTGTGCGCACAGGTTTTACTGAAGCTTGTTAGTGTGACGTCACAAACTGTGGGGAGAGTGTACGACGGTGGTAGCGCTTCGTGTCTTGGGGCAATATTTTTAATTTCGTTTAGTATGTTGAGAGCTTGGCATTTTTCTTCGAAGCGCAAGAGCAGCGGCTTAATCGCGTGAGGCTTGTTATTGAAGAGTATTCGGGATGGGCATTTCGTCACAATTGGGTAACAGAGATGTTTGGGCTGAGAAAGGATTTTGAGGATGTATGTGCAAGTTAGTGCAGTTCTTCGATCTTCTAAGGAAGGTTCATTTGTTTCCACATACAGACTTGCTATTGGTGAAGTTCTGTAAGCACCTGAAGACAACCTTTAACCAAGATTGTGGATAGGATCCAGTCGTTTTATGTAGGATGGTCTTGCTGAGCCATATACGATGGACCCATAGTCTAACTTAGAGCGAACCAGAGAACGATATATATGTAACAGGCATGCCCTATCAGACCACCAGCGTTTTCTTGACAGTCGTTTCAGTATATTGAGGGCCTGGGAACCTTTTTTCTTTAAGCTATTTATATGTGGCAAGAAAGTGAGCTTTTTATCGAAAGTTACTCCTAGAAATTTATGCTCTTGTTTGACAGGTAATGGGGTCTGGTTTAGATATAGTGTGGGGTCGGCCTGTAGGCCTCGTCTCAAAGAGAATAGAACCGCCACTGTTTTCTGAGGAGAAAATCTAAATCCGTTTCTATCTGCCCAGGTGGCCAGTTTATTTATTGTTATTTGTATCTGTCGCTCACAGGTAGGTATGCTGGAAGACGTGCATGCTATTTGGAGGTCATCTACGTAAACTGAGTACATTATGGATTTTGGGATTACTTTTCCTATGGAGTTCATTTTGATGATGAATAAGGTCGTGCTGAGGATGCACCCCTGGGGTACGCCAGTTTCTTGTATAAAAGTGTTGGAGAAGGTTGCGCCTAGGCGGACTCGGAACGTGCGGTTGGTTAGGAAGTCGTTCAAACAGCTCAGCATCCTGCCGCGGATACCTAGGTCCGCGAGGTCACGGAGGATACCGAACCTCCACGTGGTATCGTAAGCCCTCTCCAGGTCGAAGAAGACCCCGATACAGTGTTGCTTGTGGATGAACGCTTCCCGGACTGTGTTCTCAAAGCGAACAAGGTGATCGGTTGTGGAACATGTCTTTTTAAACCCGCATTGGTGTATATCTAAAAGTTGCCAGGACTGAAGTATGAAGGTTAGTCTGATGTTTAGAATGCTTTCGAATGATTTTGCTATACAGCTAGTGAGTGCTATCGGCCTGTAACTGGTGGGACTAGTTGGTGGTTTGCCAGGTTTTAGAAAGGGTACTATGATTGCTTCTCTCCATGCTTGGGGGATTTCTCCACTCATCCATACTTTATTGAAAAATTTTAGGAGAGCCTCAATGGCAGTCTCGGAGAGGTGAGCAAGCATGGCATAATGTATATTGTGTGGGCCTGGTGCTGTCTTTTTACCGGATGTTAGTACTGCGTTTAGTTCCTGCGTTGTAATAAGCTGATTGTAGTCTTCATGTATGCATGTTCTGAAGGGAAGTTTTTGTTTTTCTACTATTGTTTTGTGCTTTTGAAAGGAGTGTGTGTACTTGGCTGAGCTTGATACTGTAGCAAAATGTTCACCCAGTATGTTGGCCTGCTCTTCTAATGTTGTTGTAGTACCGGGTTTTTTTACCATTGGAAATGTGAAAGGAGTAAAATCTCCAGTGAATTTCCGCACCTGCTCCCACATTTTTTTGGATGTTATTGAGCTGTTTATCGAGGATATGTACTGTTGCCATGATGCCCTTTCTGCGTTGCGTCTGATGTATCGTGTTTTTGCTCTTGCTTTTTTAAAGTTTATGAGATTCTCATGTGTTGGATATCTCCGAAAAATGCCCCAGGCTTTGTTTTGTTTCTTTTTTGCATCTTTACATTCTTTTGTGTGCCAGTATTTGTGATTTTGTTTTACTATTCCAGAGGATTGAGGAATAGCTAAATGTGCGGCAGCTAAGATACAATTCGTGAATTTTTCATTTATCTCATTGATGTCAACATTTTCTAAAACTATTTTCTCTAATGTAGCTTGTGCTGTAAAAAGTTGCCAGTCAGCTAAATGTAGCTTCCAACACCGTGGTTTTGTGGGAATAACTGTTAGCGAGGATGAAAGACTTATTACGACAGGGTGATGATCACTTCCATATGGATTGTCTAAAACACTCCAGTTAAAATCGTTAAAAACAGACGGTGAACTAAAAGACAAATCTAAAACACTCATTTTCCCCGAGGTTGGGGAGCAGTATGTAGGTTCATTAGAGTTGAGTAAACAGACGTCATTGCATAAAATAAAATCCTCTACGAGATTGCCTCTAGTGTCAGTTTTATCGCCTCCCCAGAAACATGAATGTGCATTGAAATCTCCAACTACCAGGTATGGCTCTGGTAGCTGCTCTAAAAGATCCTCTAAGACATGTAGTGTTAAATTAAAGTGCGGATCGATATATAGTGAGCACACTGTGATGGTTTTATGGGCAACCAGACTGGCTGCGGCAGCTTCAAGTCTTGTTTTTAGTTTAAGCTCTCGAGCCGGGACGCCGCTTTTCACTATGATGGCTACGCCTCCCGACAGTCGGCTCGCCTGTTCCCGATCGCGGCGGAAAACAGTGTGCTTCTTAAGAAAGTTATTTTTTTGGGGACCTAAATTTGTTTCTTGTAGACATAAGGCGACAGGAGCGTGTGCTCCTACTATGTCTTTTATGTCACTATAATTGTTTAAAAGTCCTCTACAGTTCCATTGTATTATGAAAGCCATCTTAATTTTGTGTTTCTATAGGGTGGAAAGGTAGATCAAGTTGTTGTTGGTCCCGTGACTCGGGGCCTGTCTTTTTTTGATCGATCCAGAGAGCTCCGCCGACCGTCCGACGTGGACGGCGCGGGGCTGCCCGGGGCAGTGTCCATCGCCTCTGCGGAGGCGCTGGACGACCGTGCAGGAGGCACGTTCGCGTTCGAGTTTGAGCTCGACCTGTGGGAAGAGGTCTTGAGGCCCGCCGACCCAGGGGTCTGCGCAGCCTCACTTGCAGTTGGCGGAGCAGCGTTAGCTGCTCTGCCTTGGGGCGCTGATGGCACCGCCACAGGCTCACTGCGTGTGACCTGGACGGGTGCCCAAGCCTGGTGTGGTGCGCCGCGCCCACGCACCACATCGGCGAAGTTTGATTTTGCAGTGAAGGAGAATGAGTTGGTGAGTGCGAAACGCCTTCTCGCTTCTTGAAATAAAATGTTTTCCTTTGTGTATATGGCGATTATTTCCTTTTCTTTTTTCCAGAACGGACACGCCCTGGAGTATGCTGCATGGTCTCCTTCACAGTTTGTGCAGTGCGGGGCTGCGTCACATTGATCAGAATGATCCTTCGAGGCGCACTTCGCGCACGTTTTCCGACCGCGGCAACTTTGTGAGCCGTGGCCGAACCTTTGGCAGTTGAAACATCGGCGAGGGTTGGGAATGTATGGTCTTACGTTAACTTTCAGATATCGTACTTCGACTGTGTCGGGCAGTGTGCTAGTGTTGAACGTCAGGATCATATGTTTTGTGTCTATATCCTTATTATCCTTCCGGATCTTGATTCTGTGAACGTCTATCACGTCTTGGTCACTCAGACCTTCGAGCATCTCTTTTTCTGTGATGTGGACAAAATCATTTTCGGATATCACGCCCCGGACGGTGTTCAAAGATCGGTGTGAAGTCACGGAGACAGGAATATCTCCAACAGACACAATGTTTACGAGTTTTGAGTGCTGGATGTTGTCTCGCAGTTCGAGCAGTAAGTCACCGCTGGCCATTTTTGATAACTTGTAGCCAATGCCCAAGGCTTCTGTCAAACACTTTGATACTAGGAAGGGAGACCGGATTCTTGCTTGCTTATTTTCTACTTCACTATGGATGACATGGTATTTAGGAAAACTCACTTTTCTTTTTTGGAAAAAAACATCTGCTTCGTTCCGCCCTCTCTTGAGAGAGCGATCAAGTTTGGAAAATGGGGGAGCCATAAAAAATTGATGTTTTTCGGTCATGGTGTCAGCCACCCACCATGGAGTCCAACAAGGGGACGCGACAGGAACTTGCGAGCAAGTCCTGCCCACGCCAGCTGTACACCTTAACTATAACCTAATATGACTCAACTCAGGGTAGTTGGTCACAAACGGTTAACCCTCGCCGCCAGGAAAAAGAGAAACAAACGAAGAAGAGAGGAGGAGACAGGAGAGTTGTAAGAAAGAGATAGGAAAGTGAAAGATAGAGGGGAGGATCGGAAAAGGCGACTGCCGATTTCCCCCGGTCGGGTCAGGCCGGAGGTGCCGTCTACAGGAAGCTGGGGCCAAAGTGGTGTGTTGCCTCCGCCGAGGGGCCTTAAGGGTCCAAACGCTCGGCACCGACTCAACCACCAGGATCCCCTTTTCCCCGGACACGGCGATGCCACGCACGGCTAAGCGCGGATGCTCGGGTCCGTGGTGACGCATTGTTCACCATCATCCCCCTGCGGGGATGTCCCTGCGGATGGTCGGGTTAACCCCGTGGTGTCGCCACTCACCAACGTTTGCATGCTGCAGACGCCTCCCTGCAGGGAAAACCTAAAGAATAGATACCTTTAAAAACAGTAGAAATAAAAATAAAAAGGGGGATGTATGGCACCCGGAGAGTGCAGTGTTCATAGAAAAGGAGGGTTGAAAAAGGCGAGAGCGTTCTAGTTACGTAGGCTTTTGAGAAAGGCGAAACTGCCCAAGTTTTCATTAATGTCAAGGGTTAGTGTCCGAAATTTGGGAATGAAAAAGGACTCTGTTTGTTCTCTTTGGCGACTTGTTTGGAAACCCGACTGGACTGGAGAAGGATGACCGGAACGTTTTCGAATGCATGTAGGGGTAGGCACAGGTGCTTGGAAAAAGAAAGATTTGGCGGCGCGTGGATGTGGGTGTTGTGGTTGTTAAAACATAACCTGAACGGTGCTTAAGTTTGTCCGATGTACTCTATGCCGACACACCGCAGTGTAGCATATATATCACGTTTGCGCTGTCGCAATCTAGGGTATCCCTAATCCTGAAGGTGAAATCAGAGAATGTACCATTAGCAATGTTTCTAGTCTGCCTATGACTGCAAACCTTGCAGCGTGGTTTACGCTATGGTTGACATCCACGACTCGGGTTGGCGTCTGGCGTTGTTCTGGACTTAACTAGAATGTCCCTCAGGTTCCGCCTGCGTCGGTATACTTTTATTAGTTGTTCAAAAATGAGAGACAAGTGACTGCTTTGCTGGATAATGTTACAATGTTTTAAAAGGATGTTTTTCACACGTGGTATGTTAGATGTATGAATGAGAATGAGGTTGCTTGCCCTTTCAGTATCCTGCGAGTTTGGAGAATTTGGCATTTTATTCCTGTCAAAACCGCCAGCTTTCGGGATAGCGTCACCGACGATGGACGCTGGATATTCCTTAAGTAAGAGGTTTGTTTTTCGTTTCCCAGCCTGGCGGTCAAAATGGAGTCAGAAAATCCGTCGGTATTTGTGAGCCTGTGAGTACGGTATGCCAGTCTTGCAGTAGCGTGGGTGGCTGCTCTTAAAATGTAGGTATTCCTGGCGGTCAGTGGGTTTTTTTAGAGGGTTGTCGTAAGCATGCTTCCTTTATTCTCTGTTTGAACACCCAAGAAGTTTAGAAGTGTTGTGGAGACGCTGTGGGTGAACGATATGGAAGGATGAAACGCGTTTACCTCGCTATGAATGTCAAGAGGCTCGCTTCATCGTGAGGCCAAATGAAAGAGATATCGTCAAGGAAACGTTTATAAAGGAGTGGTTCCAAGGACTTAGTGTCAATGAATTCTGTTTACAGTGCCGCCACGAATATGTTTGCTGGGGCCGGTGCCATCTTTGTTCACATCGCCGCGCCGTTTACCTGAGGATAGTGTCTTCCCTCAAATCAGAAATAGTTGTAGTTCAGTATTAAGCCCAGGATAATAGAACGAGTTTACTCATCAAGGTGAACAGGGTGATCAGTCCTCAGGTGCGCATCTGTTGACGCGCACAAGCCGTCTGGGAGGGGGGGGGGGGGGGAGTGATTTGTGTCCTGAATGTAGGCCGGGATAGTTGGTATAATGTGGTACAATGTGCTTCAACATTCAACATACTATGCTTGATGTGATGTTTCCGCTAATATTTTTTTCCTTGCAGGACTTAGAACGCGATTGATAAAACCATGGAAGTGGTTACGTTCTCAGACTTTAGTAAGGCCGATGATGTTGCGGTCATCGAATATATGGATTGCTGCACTAAGTTTCTAGTGACGTTAACGGTTGTTGGCTTCGATCTTTCGATGCATTAAAGTTCTGTATATATAAATTCGTACTTATCAAGGCCATTAAGCTTAATTTAAATCCCTGGATGAGCCGAGAAATCATACATGATAAGCGTAAGTTGAAAAACTTAGGAAGCACTTTGCTGCTTTGAAAAGCTGGTTGTCAGTCAAGGTCAAACAAGCCAGACATAACTTCTTTAGTCACGGTCTCGAAGAGTTCATGAATTCGGATTCACAAGAGTTTTGGCTTCACTTAAACACAGCAAAGCAGAAAATAACGATGATAAAAATATTTAATAAGGATATTCGAAACGAGCCCGACTAATACAAATATTTACTTTTAGAGTGTATTCTCGAAATTTGATGAAATTGAACCTCAGACTCGGTCTCTTTACAAGTTAGTGACAACTAGCCGAGGTGTTGGGGCAGTGTTAACTAACCTGTCCAGTTTTATATTTCTTCCTTCCCTCATGTAATTAGAAGGGTCCTCCTGCTTGAGCTGAGCGACGGCTCGCAGTATGCGCAAAGAAAAAAAAAGCAGCGCCCAGCCCATCCAAGGAGATTTCCTAAATTCGTCTCGAGACCTCACTGTATATTGCTTATGGTTTATGGGGGTTCAACCTCTCAAAGCGGCTCAGGCTATGGGGACGCCGTGGTGAAGGGCTCCTTAAATTTCGACAACCTGGGGTTCTTTACCGTGCACCAACATCGCACAATACACGGGCCTCTATTTTCACCTCCGTCGAAATTCGACAGACGCTTCAGTGACCTAACCCGCGTCTTTATGGTGAGCAGCTGAGCGCCACAACCACTCAGCCACCGCGGCGGCTCCGCGCCTCCGCGTGAAGTCCCACATTATATTTTTGTTGGTATCCACTCCACTCACTTGACCAACCACCTCGGATGTTTTCTCCGCACCGCATGTCTCACCCGTATCCATTTCCACTCGGCTATGGTATCACTGACTTGTACACTAACCCACTCTGGTTCCTTCCTCTCTCAGATCGTCGCCCTGCTGATTCTCCCTTCAAGCGTTCTCTAAGCTGTCCTAGATTTACGCAGCGTGTTGGGCGAGTTGGTTTGGAATTAATGCTGGTGCAGGGCAGCAGACGCTGGCAAAGCAAATAGCACAGAGTACAGCGCCGTCTTTAGTGCTTGGATTACAACTGCTATGTTTTCTCTTTTCTTTGTCGAAGACTTGCGATGCAGCTACGGTTGTCCTAAGTAGAGTTTCGGGCCGTTTTAGCGGCCTTCCAGGTTATGTTTCACCGAACAGAAGTGGGAAAGCACAACTGTTTTACTTCTATACTAAAGATATTGGTGAGGTGCTGCTCATTACTTCAGAGCGCATACCAAATGCACTCCAACCCGTTCAATCCTACTGATATTTTCCTTCGTGAGTCGGATCGCTGTCACTAGTTGTCCTCGCTGGATGTATTTCTTTACCACTTCCGACTCTTTGCTTGCTACCCTATACTGTGCTCTTCCGAGACCGTGGAACATTAACTTTGGTCTTTTCGATATTAAGTTTTCGTTCCGCTGTTGTGCACTGATTGTTTCGAGTACACTTGATGCACTCGAACTCCTTCTCTGTTACTTAGTAAGGCAATGCCATCAGGAAATCCTGGGTCGAGGTGTGCTCATTTAACTTACCGGGAGCTAGCTGTTCGCAATCAAACCCTTTGTACAGCTTTTGTGATATCATTCCCGATAGATAGTTTGTTGCGGCATTCCACATCGCTTCTGAAGACATGAGCATTTTATCATAATAAATAGTAATGTGCATACCGTATACGGTCGTGTTTGGAGCCCTGCAGCTTTTGTGATATCATTCCCGATAGGTAGTCTGTTGCGCCATTCCTTATCGCTTCTGAAGACATGAGCATTTTTACATAATAAATAGCAATGTGCATACCGTACACGGTCCTATTTCAAGCCCTACAGCTTTTGTGATATCATTCCCGAAATGTAGTCTGTTGCGCCATTCCATATCGCTTCTGAAGGCATGAGCATTTTTACATAATAAATAGCAATGTGCATACCGTACACGGTCCTATTTCAAGCCCTACAGCTTTTGTGATATCATTCCCGAAAGGTAGTCTGTTGCGCCATTCCATATCGCTTCTGAAGGCATGAGAATTTTATCATAATAAATAGCAATGTGCATACCGTACACGGTAGTATTTCGTGCCCTAGCCACTCGCAAATGATAGAAGTGCACTTTACTGGCGCGCCGTTCGAGCGCTCTAGACAGATGTGTCGACGGCTGTGCAAGCTTTTTCCCCGGTCTTGGGCTCGGCTCATCTAAGGTGAAATTATTTGAAACTACGCCTTTGACCATGCCTTGCGTAGACTAAAGCACCTTATGTTCTTGTGGGTGTGTCTGATATGCAGCGTTGGTCTCATTCCGTTGCGGTTGCCGTATTAAACGCTGTGTAGAGGGCGGATTCTTCTTGTTATGCACTGCAATTCTTCAAGTCTTTCACATTACCTTTCCTTTGACGCAACATAAGGTTAGTATTTGTTCATTCTTCCGGTGCGCTCGAGGCCACAAGGTACTGCGTATACGGAGTGGGAAGATCTTCCAGCCCAATGCCTCAACAGCCGAACAAATCTGCGCTGACTCGATCACCACCCGCCGTTTTTCTCCTCTCCGTTTCTCTGCTAGGCTTCCGTAACTCCATATTTTGTTACCGCCGGAATTTTCATTTACTTGGCGCCACCACTACTGCCGGTTACATCAGGACTGTGCGGCGTCCCTCATAGCCTCAGTCGCTTTGGGACTTTAAACCCCAAAAAGAAAAACAAAAGAAAGAGGACTGTGTTCGCGGCTGTAGATACCATAATACATTTGCTATGCTAATTTTACTGTTTTTCTCCAACTGTCTTTCTTTCTTCTCTCCTCTAATGAGATTTTTGCAGCTTGTTTCTAGTGACGCATGTGTTATTTTCACCAATGCCAAATTTCCTGTCCTGCTTTCAGGCTTATCCCCATTCCGTCTGAAATTATAGTCCCCACAATTCTATGGCACCTTCATTTCCCCGTGCCTAACAAACACATCCACGTTCTTCACAATGCTAGAATGGACTCACATAATGAACTTTGTTTTATGCATAGCGCCCCATTCAGTCTCTTCCCGGCACTCAATCTCTTTCTGCGGTAAGTAGAATTCGTAACCGTTCGATTATTTCGTTCTGTAGTAGATAATAGTTTTCTCCTGTTATGCCATTGTTTGCTTATGCCAGCTCGGCTTCCTGCTTCTATTCTACCTTCGCCTCGAAGTTGGTCGTGAGTAGTTTACTGCTGCTTTTATTATTTCTTAGTTCAACGCCCGAACAATCCCAGGATATATCAGGACGCCGAGACGCCTACAAGTGCCTAACGGGTCTCACCTCAGCGCTTTCCACGCAGCGGTGATGGGCAAGAGTGTAGTGGAGAAATACGGCCGCATATTCCCGGTACTCTTCGTTGTCTTCCCATATGCTGGGCGCACAGTTCTTGAGCGAGCGAAGGACGAGTTTTCCTGGGGCGACCTCGGTCACCTCGGTCGCCACGAAAGAGAGCAGGTGGTTAAGCGTCGGCATATTCCTGGCGAGGTGACACGCCCTGTTTTCACTGGAGGTGCAGCGGGTGGGCAGCGCGAGGCCGCCTCCGCCTGGCTCAGGTGGTCGCTGTGCCAGCAGAGCGGGAACTCTTGGTAGGCCACCGCCAGTGTACCTTCGTACCGCCTTCGGAACGGTGCGCCGGACCATCACGACCTGCGAGCAGTCAGAGCAACGAGACAGCTACGTGCCTTTGCGGGACGCTACGAAACGCATGCCTTTTAGAGAAGCCTTAGAAATTGGGGATAAATCACGCAAGGAGCGGAAGAGGCCCAACACAAACCTTCAGTATTTACACTTTGTTCACTGCCAAAAACATTTTCCCGCTGCCCGCAAATATGCACTTGTATCAGAAGAATGGCCTGAGGGGCGAGTTGGTGCATGATGAAATGAACGCTAGGGCAACAAGGGCACTAACAAGAAAGGGACACCACATGCGCACTAAGCAGTGATGGCGGTTGCTGTGTGCGCCTCTTTGTGGAGTTATATGGAGAGGCAGGTTAGCGGACGTACAGGAGCTGGAACTCTACCGTGAAGGAAGGGATCAAGGAACGATTGGAAAGGCACGATTACGGTACTCGGCACTGTGTTGCTACAGAGCAGTTACGGAAATACGCAAGACGATTACTATAGCCGGTAATCGCCATCGTAAACGCGCCAAATCCATCTGTGTAAGCTGCCATAGAGATGTTCACGGTAGACGCCTGGAGTACACATCTGTGAAGGCCGGTCTGTTTTATCATTAGGATAAATATTCTGTAAGCAGCAATAAAACTTCATTAAAGCGTACAAATTGACCACAGCAGCGTCGCTGTTATAGCGTATCACCGAGTATCGTAATTGTACTGCAACTTTATAAGCTGCATTTTTATAGGCTGACGATTTTGGATAGTCATTTAATTAGAAAGGAGCTTGCTTGAACTGAAGTTTTAAGGTAGCTTGTACTGCTACTCTCTCCAAATCATGGCCTAACGAAGAGCAGAATCACGCCGTAGCAGCCAAGGGCGCTAGTTTGCGCATGCTGACTTTTCTTTTCCAGATGTAGCTTTGAATCGATCTTCTGCGAGTTGAATTGTGTTGCGTTTTCGCGCATAAGCAACCAAGGCTGTCATGCGACAAACGCAAGGTTAAAAATGGTTTGAAATTACATAATTTGTTTACAAACTGTCCTTCCTCTCGGCCACAAAAGGCACCGTGAGAAATTTACGCCACCGTTTTCTTTTAAGTCTAAGCTGGAGTGCAATCGAATGTAGTTCTTCTAAAATACAGTGAAATGCTTTTTCCGCAGCTTTTCATTTTCTGAGCCTGTAACATTTCCGAAAGATTCAGATGAAGGTTTGTTTTGCTTAATTTGTTTCGCTTATAGAGCTTAACGTCCCAAAGCGACTAATGCTATTAGGGCGGTGGTGGAAAACATTTATGTACAGATACACTTTAGGAGGTTAAGCAGGAGCTGAGCTAGATGGGGCCAGCCCTTAGAAGTACTAGGTGCAGGCCCCTAGTTCGGGACCCCAGTGGCGTCGGCCGCCGCCCGGGCTCGCGCGACCAAGGCCCGTTGGGCCTGCAGGTCAGAGCAGCCGAGCAGGGTCGCCTCCCAGTCCTCCCGGGTTGGGTTGGGGTGAGGGGGGATAGCAGGGTTGGAGGGGCAGGCCCACACCATTTGATAGATGTCCGAAGACTTCTCCGTGCAGTGCGGACAGCTGCCCGAGAAAGAAGGGTTGAAGTGTTTGAGAGCTGTCAGGCACAGCAAAGTATTAGTATATACAGGCGAAGCAGAAGCCGCTCCTCCGCCTTTGAGAGACCTTTACACGGGCGGAGACGAAGATCGTGGCCAGATTGATAAAGTAAAACAATGTCTTTGAAGGAGTAAGCGGGAGTGAATTCGAGTTCCTGATCGTCGGGGTCGGAGGGGAATGTCCGGTGAGAGAGCGCGCGAGAGGCGGCGTCAGCTGCCTCATTTCCCTCAAGGCCCATGTGAGCAGGAGCCAAACGATACGCCGGTGATCGTGGTCCCCGGTGTAGACGCTGTTATAGAGAATACGGTAGGCTAGATACCGGGACCCAGCCCTGCTCGACGTTCCAACAGGCCCCTCGCGAGTCGGAAATAATTGTTTTTGAATATGGATCAGATGCAGTCAACGCAATGGCGACCTCCTCCGCGTGTGTTATGTCACGGGCTCGGAAAGTAAGGCCGTTCACTGTTTTGGATTGGTGGACGACTGCGGCCGTGTACCGTCCCCCATGGTAGGGACCGGAGGCATCCACGTAGAATACGCCGGGTTTCGATCCATAGTATCAGGCCAGGGCTTCCGCCTGCGCCAGGCACCGGCCATTATGGTCCTCGCGGTTCATGTTCGCGGGAAGGGGGCGCTTCTGCACTGGGATGGAATACGTACGCGCTCTTCCATAAGAGTGGAGTGTTGGATGTGTAGTCGGGCAAGGAGGCGGCGACCCGACGATGTTTTCGAGAGACGTGTGTATTGGTTGGTCAAGTGGGCTTCCCAGAGCTCCCAAAATGTGTTCACCATGCCCAGCCCCAAGAGCCGCTTGTTAGAGGTGTTCGCGGGGTGGTCCAGAGCCCGCTTACTAATTTTGCAGAGGATGACTTCGAGTAAATCCTCGTCTTGCTTCCACAGGTGGACGTATGTAGTCGAATATAGAATCGCATTGGTTACAAGTGCATGCGCCAGCCGCAAGGCGTCCTTATACATCGTAACCCCCCGCGCTTCTTAGAAACCCGGCGGACCAAGCGGCCCGCCTGGTCCCCCACCTGACGGAGTTTGGCCAATGTTGTTTCTGACCGTCTGTCTTGAGTTGTGTGTTGTGTTGGGTTTAATGGCGCATAAGCGACTAAGGCTATCATGCGCCAAGCTCAAGGTATGAAAAATTGGTTTGAGCATAGCTAGTAAACAAAGCGGATAAAAACGGTGGTGTAAAGGGCCTAAAAGTTATTTTTACTGCCTATTTGATGAAAGACAAGCATTTTAAAAGTGTCTGATTGCATAAACTTTTAAGAGTTGGGTAACCTCCGCGGACATCCTTGGTTCGGCAAGGGTTTCGAGGCTCCCAACAACTCAGATAAAGACCTCAGCCTCCTTCTCATGAATGAGAAAGCGGCTGAGGTGTATAATGGTATGTAGTGAACCACAGGGTGAGTAAATTAGAGTTTGTGAAGAATACTGGCTTCCCTTAAAAAGCTAAAAACATAGGGTATACTGACAAGTGCATCTTCGCCTAAAATCAATGCTGGATGAAAACGAATGTGTTCTTTGTAAAAGGTAGTAAAATGTTTTTTCCTTAGTGATTCATGTTCCGTACATGAGAATAATATGTGGCTTACTGTTAGTTCATCTCCGCACTCTGCACATAGGTCGGATACCTACGGAATTTACCCCAAGCTCTATGTTGTTGTTTTTTAGCTTCTTTAGAGTCTTTTGTCCAATATACTTTATGGTTTTGTTGCGCTACTCCTGACGACTGAGGAATAGCTTTGAGTGCGGCAGTTATGATACAATTAATGAAGTTAACGTTTATCTGGTCGATGGTGAGATTATCTAAAATTATATTTTCTAAAGTTGCCTTTTCTCTAAAAAGTGACCAGTCGGCGAGGTGAAGCTTCCAGCGACGTGGCCTTGTGGGGATTATTTCCGGTGGGGATTATAATGTGATTAGTACAGGGAGGTGATCGCTGTCATATGGGTTGTCAATGACGTCCCATTTAAAATCGTTAAAAACAGAAGGTGAACTAAACGACGTCTAAAAAGGTCATTTTCCCTGAGCTAGGGGAGCAGTATGTGGCTTTTTCTGTATTTAAAAGACATACATTATTTGTGAGAATAAAATCTTGGATTATTTGACCCCTAGAGTCATAGCGCTCGCTTCCCCAAAAAGGGGAGTGAGTGTTAAAACCCCAACTACTAGATACGGTTCAAGAAGTTCATTGATGAGTTCCTTTAAATCGTGGACTGTTAATTTAAAATGTGGAAGAATATATAGAGAACCGATAGAAAATGTTTTATGGCTGACGACACTGACCGCAACGGCTTCAAGTTTTGTTTTGAGTGTGATTTCTCGAGCAGGGACGCCGCTTTGCACGACAATCGCGACGCCTCCAGAGTGTCTATTTGCCTGCTCTCGATCGCGTCTAAAAGTTTTATAATGTTTCAGGACATTTGTATGTTGTGGACCAAGATTGGTCTCCTGAAGACATAAAGCTACGGGCGAGATTGACCCTAGAATATCTTTTATGTCATTGCAGTTCCTCAACATTCCTCTACAGTTCCACTGAACTAGAAAAGCCATATCTATATTTGGGATAGCAACGAGTGAGTTTACTAATATTCGGGGGCCGTTATTACGGCCCTACCTTTTTTCTGCTCAAGAGAGCTGTTCTGCCGCTGTAAAGCAGCCGGACTGTGAGTTACGTCCATCACCTCGTAAGAGGTGCTGGACGACCGCGGGGAAGCCGCGGGTGTGTGAGTGTCAGGCCTCCCCCTACGGGGGGAAGTCCTGCGGGATGCTGACCTATGGGCCGGCACTCCCTGGCTTGGAGTTGGCAGAGCAGCTTTCGCTGTCCCTGCGTGGGGCGTGGGTGGCCCTGCTACAGGCGCAGTGGAACTGGCCTCGGCAGGTGCCGGAGTGCTGTGTGGTGCTACGCCCCTGCGCACCACATCAGCGAAGTTGGGTTTTGCTATGAAGGCGAATGAATTGGTAAGCGCAAAACGCCTCCTCGCTTCTTAAAATGAAATGTTTTTTTGGTCTTAATGGTGATAATTTCTTTCTCCTTTTTCCAGGACGGACATGCCCTGGAGTACGCAGCGTTGTCTCCTTCGCAGTTTGCACAGCGTAGTGCTCCATCACATTCCTCAGAGGGGTTGTCTTTCGAAGCGCATTTCGCGCACGTTTTGCGGCCGCGGCAACTCTGTGAGCCGTGGCCAAACTTCTGACAATTGAAACAGCGGCAGGGATTGGGTATGTAGTGTCTGACGTCGACTTTTAAGTATCCTACATCTATTGTTTCGGGCAGGCTGCTGGTGTTGAATGTGAGGACCATGTGTTTGGTATCTATTTCCTTGTTATCACTGCGGATTTTGATCCTGTGGACATCAATTACATTTTGATCAGAAAGTCCTTGAAGCATTTCAGTTTCTGTGAGATGGATAAAGTCAGCCTCTGAGATAACGCCTTTGACTGTGCTGAGAGGTCGGTGGGGAGACACGGAGAAAGATGTTCCCTATAGGTGTAATTTTTGAAAGTTTCGATCATTGGATGCTGTCCTGCAGTTCAAGCAATAAGTCGCCACTGGCCATTTTTGATACCTTGTAGCCAGGGCCCAAGGTATCTCTCATACGTTTGGACACAATGAATGAGGATATTATTCTGGCTTGTTTTTTTTTTCAACTTGACTGTGGATTACGTGGAACTTTGAGAATGTTGATTTCTTTTTCGAAAAAAAGTCTGTTGCCTCGTTCCGCCCTCTTTTGAGAGAGCGATCTGGTTTGGAAAGGGGGGGGGCATAAAAAATTTAGTTCTTCGGTCATGGTGCCAGCCACCCACCATGGAGTCCAACAAGGGGACGCGACAGGAAATTGAAAGCAAGTGCTGCCCACGCCAGCTGTACACCTTAACTATGACCAAATATGACGCAACTATGGGCAGTTGGCCACACAAGGTTAACCCTCGCCGCCAGGAAAAAAGGAAAAAACTAAGAAGGGAGGATGATACAGGAAAGTTGTAAGAAAGGAGATGGGAAAGTGAAAGATGGAGAGGAGAACTGGAAAAGGCGACTGCCGATTTCCCCAGGCCGGGTGAGGCCGGAGGTGCCGTCTACAGGAAGCTGGGGCCAAAGTGGTGTGTTGCCTCCACCGAGGGGCCTTAAGGGTCCAAATTCTCGGCATCGGCTCAACCACCAGGCTCCCCTTTTCCCCGGACACGGCTATGCCACGCACGGCTAAGCGCAGATGCTCGGGTCCGTGGTGAGGCATTGCTCACCATCATCCCCCTGCGGGGATGTCCCTGCGGATGCTCGGGATACCCCGTGGTGTCGCCACTCACCAACGTCTGCATGCTGCAGACCCCCCATGCGGGGACCGTCTGTCTTGATGTATAAACAGCCTACTACCCGGACTTCGATATTTTGAGGGATTAGACCTGTATCATGAGGATATGAAATTTTGGCTGTGCACTTTGGTGAGGGGCGTATGTGCACAAATTCAGACTTTTGGGTGGAGCATTGGAGGCCGCAGCGGCGAGCATTACGGTCCACTAAGGTCGCCGCCTCCTGCAGGTTGGCCTCAGTGACTCCAAGGGAACTCTGTGTGGCCCACAGGGTAATGTCATCGGCGTACAGCGGATGCTGCACACCGGCGACAGGACCCAGCTGGGCCGGTAGGCACAACATAGCCAAATTTAATAACAGGGGAAAGAGCACCGCGTCCTGGGGTGTACCCCCGGTTCCTATATGAAAAGGGTCAAGTTCGTTATCCTGGATTCGAATGTAAGATTGTCTGTTGGTTAAAAATTGCCGAATGTATTGAAAGGCGTTTCTGTCGCAGTTAGTTTGAGAGAGGTTGGTGAGAATGATCTGGTGGGTAACGTTGTCGAATGCACCCTTCAAATCCAAGGCGAGTCCGACCTTGTCATTGTGAGGGCATTGGACGGGATCGAGGACAGCCCGATTGAGTTGTAGCAAGACATCCTGTGCAGATCTGTGTGGGCGAAACCCGAACGTGGTGTCTGGGAAAAGGTGATTGCATCCCATGAACTCGGACAACCTGTCACGTACCATCGTCTCCATGAATTTGCCCAGAAAGGAAGTCAGAGAAATGGGGCGGAGGTTATCCGTGTTTATGGCCTTGCCAGCTTTAGGAATGAAGGTGATCAGGGTGGTCTTCCAGTCGATGGGGAGTGGCAATTCCCCAAGGCAGATTGAGTTAATGTAATTCAATAAAGACAGGTATGCCGGGTCGGGGAGGTTGGCTAACAATTTGACTAATTTTGTCTCGACCCGGAGCGGTGCCACGTCCCATTTTTGCCAGGACCGCCCTCACGTCGTGGAGCTGGAACGGTTGATCCAGCTCAACGCTCTCAGAACCTGCATAAGAGTACACCGGCCCGCGGGGGTCCTGGGTGGTGCACAAGTACTGGTCCCGGAGCTTGTGCGCCAATTGAGTTGTGTTGCCCTGAAAGCTGTGTATTGCTCTTTGGGGGTGCTTTTGAGTTTCCGTGCGTGTTTGCGTTTGGTCAATTAGGGCGCCAAAGAGTTGCCGCGTGTACCGGCTTGACATTTGCCGCGCGGCCGTATTGCATCGGCCACCCAGTTGGAGTCGGCGAGTTAATAATAATAATAATAATCTTTATTTCCATCGGTATGATGGAGGAGGTTGTGGGTAAAAGCTGCTCGTAAACGGCAGCTTGACAAAGGCCCACAACCCCCCTGTACAGGGCAACAGCAGCAAGGCATGGAAAAACATAAATATACACATCTAAACTCTTCGCGATTTAGCAGAGCCAAAATAAAATACAGTAGAAAGAAAAAAGAAGAAAAAACAACAACAATGCAATAAATACAGAGGGCACAAAGAGGTACAATAAACAAAAGATTAAATATACATATCATAGGAACAAAGGTACAATTTTTAGGAGTGTATGCAGTGAAGCTGTCGTAATTCGCGTTTAGATATAATAAACAGGTCAGTCCCGGATTTTTTATAGTTATTTAATAGTGTTGGAAGGGTGAAGGATAATTTTTCCATTGCATAGTTGGTTCTAGGAGTTGGTACAATCCACTCCTCTTTATGACGTGTAGGGTAACAAACAGTTCTTTTTTCCAGTAAAGACAACTCATGCAAAGATTCAAGATGACTTTTTAATTCGCGCTGGAATGCAAGTGTTAGCTTATAATTGTATAGATTGAATACTGGTATTATGTTTGCTTTTGGGAAAAGACCTTGCGAGTGACTGTTGTATGATTGATTGAAAAGTATTCTGATAAGTTTTTTTTGAAGTATGAAGATCTTTTGCAAGTTTGTATACGTGGTTGTGCCCCAGATTAAAAAACAGTAATTAAGATGAGAGTAAAACAGGGAATTATAAAGCAGAATCTTTACTTGATACGGAAGAAAAGCTTTGTAACGGGAAATAATGCCAACTGCTCGAGATAACTTGGTTAAAACAGCATCAATGTTACCATCCCATAGCATACTCTGACAAAATGTAACACCCAGAATTTTGATATTATTTGTGATTTCTATTGGTGCTCCACTATAAATTAAGCTTACATGAAAATTTAACTGCCTAGATTTAGGTCTAAATATTACAGCTTTCGTCTTATTAACATTTATGCTTAAATGGTTCGCTATTGACCACGTTTTAAGCTTGGTAAGGAGAGAGTTCGCGTCGCTGTGTAAGATGTGGCAATCTGGAGCAGAAAGAAATATGCTAGCGTCGTCGGCATATAAAACATACTTAGGCTCAGTAGAGAGGTTAGTGAGATCATTGATGTAAATGTTAAAAAGAAGCGGACCAAGAATGCTGCCCTGAGGAACACCTTTCATTATGGATTTTAATTCAGAACGATACTGTTCAATTTGGACGAACTGTTGCCGAAGACTGAGATATGATTTAATAAGTTCGAGAAAATGGCCTCGGATTCCATAGATTTCCAGTTTCTTCAGCAAAGTTAAGTGATGAATACAATCGAATGCTTTAGAAAAGTCGACATAAATACCAAGTATAAAGTTCTTTTTTTCAAATTCGGACAAAATAAACTCTTTCTGTTCCAGCAAAGCTAATTCGGTCGGTTTATTCTTCCTAAATCCATATTGAGCATCTGAAATTAGTTTGTGTACATCAAAGAACGAGCAGAGCTGATTATGGATAAGCTTCTCCAAGCCTTTCAAAAATATGGGTAAGACGGATATGGGTCGGTAATTATTCATATCATTGGGATCACCCTTTTTAAAGAGCATAGTTACTTTGGCGATTTGCATTCGTTTTGGAAAATATGCACTTGTCAAGCAAAGGTTAAAAATATGAGTTAAATATGGACATAAGACATCCAACACATATTTCACCGGACGTGTCTGAACTCCTTCAGCATCGCAACTTGAACTATTATTTAGAGAAGAAAAAACTGATGTAACTTGATCTTCTGTTACAGGGCTTAGGAAAGCAGAGGAATTATTTCTAACTGGCATAAAATTGTATATATCTTCAAGTATACCACGATCAGAATAATGAAGTAAATGCTCATTGAAAGATTCTGCTAGGGCGCAACCAGACACTTCACAGTCATTTATTGACAACTTCTCGATCCTAGGTGACACTTTCGTGCGTTTGAAAATAGTGTTAAACTTTTTCCATACGAGGTCACTTTTCTTTAGGCAACTCTGGAATTCAGAGTGAATGTAACTAGATCTACTTATTTTAACCTCCTTGTTTAACTTATTTCGGTACGTCTTAAATTTCTTTAAGGTATCAGGATCTTTTGTTTTGATAAACTGGTGGTAAAGCCTATTTTTTTCGTCGATCTTTCGGCGCAGGGTGGGAGTTATCCAAGGCTTTCGGATTTTTTTACCTAGCTTAAAAGTTTGTATTGGAAAATGTCGCTTGTAGATTTCCAGGAATTGGTTCATAAACCTCTCGTACCCTTCATCGGCATTCTTTATCTCCATTACCCATGTAAAATCTGACTTCAGTACTTCAGTTTTGAAGCTGTCTAAATTTGACATAGTGATAGGCTGAAAAAAAATGGGTGGTCGGCTTTTGCACCCTCCTAAATTCTGCTTCTTTACCATAACAAATATCGGAAGATGGTCGCTAAGACTGCATGATATAGCTCCCGCTGTGATGTTTGTGTTGTCAAAATTTGTCACAAAAAGGTCTAGTAGTGTTTTATTGTCTTTCGTAATTCGAGTTGGTAATGTGATTGCATTATCGAAACCGTTTGATGTAATAAGCATTTGCATGTTTTTTTGTTCGTTAGTGTTAGCCAACATATCTATATTAAAGTCGGTGGCCGAGGTGACAAAGTAACTATTTGCAGAAATAAAATCGAGAAACTGCCCGTAAAATGAGAAAAAACTTGACACATTTCCATCTGGGGGCCGATAACAAACAGAAAACACGTGCTTATTTACACGAACTGATAATATTTCAAAATCATCACATAGCACACAAAAAGAAGGAAGCAGTTCACAGTTTACATTCGGTTTCATCAACAGCATGACTCCACCACCACGACGATTTTTTCGATTTAAGCCGAAGGACTGATAACAGGAAAACCGAAAGTTGTCTTGATCGTCTTTACACCAAGTTTCAGTCAACATGACAGCGTCAAACAAAAAGGAAAAACTAGAGATAAAACAATCCATTTCTGCCTCCTTGTTGCAAAGTGAGCGAACGTTTAAATGAAGGCATTTTAGTGAACTTTGGTGGTGGTTCGTTGCAACTACGTTTACATCTTTTGGAAGAAAGTAACTATCATTAGCCATTTCAAACTCCGACAACACATTTTAAACCCATTTGTTGGACAGATTGGAACATGCTATGACGGAAAGTCACGCATATTGCGCATGACGATTGCCGACTGGCCACTTGCTTTGCGCAGGAATACCTTTCCATTCCTGTGCCAGACATACTGATATGCATTTTGTTTTGCCCAGTCCTTTGCCAGTCGCAGCAGATGTCGGTTATGACCAGTCATGTTTTCCATAATGGCAATGTTGCTTTTTTCATCCCTCAGTTTAGACCTTTTCTCGAGCCACTCATCTCTGACAGCTTGCCTGGTGTATCTGACTAATATGCCTTGGATCTTATCGGCCCTTGAAGGTAGGCGGTGAATTGCATCGACGTCTGCGCTCGAAAGCCTTGGGACTCCTATCATGTCGGCCACTGCGTTTACTTTATCTAGCAGATTTTCAGGTTCACTGGCCTGAATTCCATGGAATTCTAGGTTCAGTTTTCTGCTCCTCCATTCTAGATCATTTACTTCATTTCGCAACGTTTCATTTTCTTCTTCGTTATTTTGGATCTTTTGCTCCAAATCTTCCAATCTCTTTTGAATGTCCTTTGTGTCTTTTTCCTGAGTAGCTAGTCTTTCTAGTACTTCATCATACTTTTCGGACATTAGCTCCACAGCTGTTTCAATGCCAGCTACAGTTTCTTTAAGCGGCATCAGCTCATCTAATTTTCCATTTATAGTAACGAGTAGGGCTTTAATGTCAGCTATCTCGTCACTAGCCAGCTTGTCACCTTGATTGTCTCCTTTGCTCTTTCCATTTTTGCATGTGGGACATACCCATTTCTGCTTGGCTGACTCAGATTTACTTTTGTACTGCTTTGGGGTCAGCCCGGCACAGGTTCCGAGATGGTACAACTGGTCACATTCAGCACAGGTGACAGAAATTTCATCGGGCGTAAACTTGTTATCGCACGAGGATCAAAAGTCTGTCGACATCGTGCGTTGCAGACAGTAGTTTAGAAAAAAGCAGGACACTAGGGCGGCAGCAGTGGCAGCAAGCAGCACATATTCATCGAAGTAATCACAAGGAACGACACCAACCTGCGGAAAAGAAGAGCAGCGTTCAGGCAATTGTCTTTCGTGCTGCAGCTGCCACCGAGTGCCGAGAAAGCCGAGCAGTCCGTCCTTTATCTTGAAAGATGGTCGCCTGTCGCGCCGCCGGTGGCTCCAGGCAGTTCGCAGATCTGGGCAGTTCTGCCGCACTTGCGCAGTCGCGGTCCTTCGTCAGTTTTAACGTGGGCAACCAAGCCGCGGCAGAGGCGAAACGACTTTTCACGACTTCGGGATGAAAAGCCTCACACAAGTTTCTCCAACCTTTGTTACTCCGTGATGGATTGTCCTGCGGAAAAGAAGAGCAGCGTTCAGGCAGTTGTCTTTCGTGCTGCAGCTGCCACCGAGTGCCGAGAAAGCCGAGCAGTCCGTCCTTTATCTTGAAAGATGGTCGCCTGTCGCGCCGCCGGTGGCTCCAGGCAGTTCGCAGATCTGGGCAGTTCTGCCGCACTTGCGCAGTCGCGGTCCTTCGTCAGTTTTAACGTGGGCAACCAAGTCGCGGCAGAGGCGAAACGACTTTTCAGGACTTCGGGATGAAAAGCCTCACACAAGTTTCTCCAACCTTTGTTACTCCGCGATGGATTGTCCTGCGGAAAAGAAGAGCAGCGTTCCGGCAGTTGTCTTTCGTGCTGCAGCTGCCACCGAGTTGGGCCGCATACTCAGCCGCTCTTTGATTGAGCTCGGCGATGCGAGCTTTAAGTTTCCGGTTGTGCTTTTGCCGGCGCAACCGTCGGACGAGGCAATATTGGGCCCCCCCGAGGTGGAGCAGGGGGTTGTCCACGTCCGAGACCGCCTCTGAGAGCTGAATTTGGGTTTCGGAGGAGCGAAGGCGAGAGACCAATTGTTGTGACCAAGACTGGTAGCCTTGCTCATGTATGCGTGTGGCAGTGTTATAATTTTGCCTGAACTTTGTCCAATCTGGAAGTCGGGCTTGTGTTTTTGGTCGCACGAAAGGATGGGTCGTAATCGTAGTGTTCAGGAGGCAGTGGTCGCTGCCGAGGTTTTCCTCGGCTTTGACCCAGTCTGCATACTAAATGTTGCGGGTGAAGGTCAAATCCGGAAATGTATCCCTAGTCACGGAGTTGACTATACGAGTTGGGTGGACGGGGTCAGTGTGAAGAGTGAGGCCCAGCGTTGTCGGAAGCTCCGCCAACTTGCGTCCCCGCTTCTCTGTATGTATCGCTTACCACAAGACAGTGGCAGCGAATATACCACCCCTTCCTGGCAAGGCACGAACTGTTTTGCGTGCTTTATCGGGCACTTGCGCGATTCTCAGGGATTAAAGAATGTCAATTCAGGGATTAAAGAATCGCGCAAGTGCCCGATAAAGCACGCAAAACAGTTCGTGCCTTGCCAGGAAGGGGTGGTATATTCGCTGCCACTGTCTTGTGGTAAGCGATACATCGGCCAAACCGGCCGATGTTTAAACGAAAGACTCAAAGAGCATGAGTATAATGTCTCCCGTGTCGCTATCTCTGGCCACGTGGCGAAACATTGCAGGCACTGCAAAGGCAATGAAGATGACGATGACACCTACGTCTGTGCGCCAATCTATCAGGAAAGTGCAGTGTTAGAAAAGAACCGTGACTCGTTAGCAAGGGAGATCATTGAAGCTCACTTAATAGGTAGGCTCTCGGAAGAATGCATCAGTGCTTCATCTGTCGCGTTGTCAGAAAAAGAAAGAAGATACCTTGATTGCGAATATTGACAAGTGCTTGCTCACTGATTATATTGTATTCTGTCACCGCTTATATTCTATTCTCGCGCATGTGATTTGCTTGGCGGCATATGACTGGTACACTATTATGTCAGTCACGCATGTAAGTGTGGACTGCATTCTTTCTGGCCGCCAGGGAGGTATTTATACCTTCTGGCATCCAATAAACTTTAGTTGTGAGTCAGCGCTGTGTGGTGTCCCTTCTTCATCTCTGTCCTGTCGTTTGCGCTGTAGTTATGGATCATTAAAGAATAGGCACAGCTTTTCTTTGAATCATTTGGAGCAACTAAATGTTACTTTTCTTGTATGGAAGCCAAAATGTGATTGCACATTCCAAAATCAGTGCAATAAGGGCGACGTAAACAAATTAATTTCGAAAGTCGAGTGCCACGAGTCTTGAAAAAAAAGAGCTTGTGCATTGCGTACACGTCATGTGTTGCACATGTGCTGCCTAGGCCAAGTGAAAAGAAATGACTGCAAGATAACTGTGCTCGGTAACAGTCGAAATTGTGGCATTGCTATAGGAATAAGAATACCGAAATTTTTCCCTTTTTTTGGTACCGAACATGGAAATTTTTTGTATTATTATCTGATACCTGCCATTCGTTGCATCACTGACTAATCTTAGTGTGTTGGTAAGGTTAATTTGTTTATCCGTATTCTTGGCCTCTTGATAAAACACGAAGTCGCCTGAAGATATTAACTTCTTTTGCGACATGATTTATGAAGAGTAAAAGAAATTTTATTTATTGGTTTATTGGGTTTAACGTCCCGAAGCAACTCAGGCTATGAGGGACGCCGTAATGAAGGGCGCCGAAAATTTCGACCACCTGGGGTTCTTTAACGTGCACTGACATCGCATAGTACACGGGCCTCTAGAATTTTGCCTTCATCGAATTGCGATCGACACAGTCGGGATAGAATCCGCTTCTTTCGGGTCTAAAGCCCCTCAATAATTTGAAAGTAGCGACACTCTCCTCCACTCCGGCGTTTTCCTCCTCGAATATCCTCGCCCACCGGCTGGGCGCGCTGCACACGGCACGCTTTTTTGGGCATCGCTCGCTCGCCGTCCGGGCAGTTGGCTGGCACATGCGCGCGCTCTTAAGTTCGCGCTTTTTCCACGCTCTGTTACTGAATAAAAACACGAGAAAGGCATGCGACACGCTTGACTACCAAGAGCCACATAAATTAGCGTCTCGTACGCGCAATGAAAGTGCCAATTACGAGCGCTTGCGGCACGAACAAAACCACTTGCTGCATAATCTCACATTCCTTTTGACTTTTCAATACCGTCTGTCTCAACACGGCATAGTATATGAAGCATAATATTTACAATATATTTGAACATTCCTGAATATTTTCAGCATACCAATGTTTAGTTAAATGTAGATTCACTTCGAACTAATTACCACGTACGGAAGTACAGTTTACGAAGTTGTTCACGAGTGGAGTTTGAGAAGTGGGATGGATGCTGGGAACAAGCTGGGGCATTTGCTTTGATAGCCGTCCAAAATTTTTCATAAAGGATCAGTCTGAGTTTGGCACCGCGCAGTGCACATGCACCGGCTTAATCTTTTTTGTAGTTGAGAAGTTTCGCGGCGGCTTGAAAACGAATATGAACTTTTTTTCTATTAAGCATGAAACGACTTCAGCTCCCGTGTCGGCGACCGAGAGCCAAAGCCGAGAGCCAAAGATCCGCGCACCGATTTCCCGTCATCCAAGCAAAGTGTCCGCACCCCAAAATTTGGCCCTCTCGACCACCGAAATTTGACCTTGTCTGAATTTGATCAAAATTGGTGTCAAGCCTAATTTAAGTATGACCAATTGAATGGTGACCTCCAAAAATAGGTGGGCTATCCCCAAAATTTGTCTCTCTGGAACCCATAAATTTGACGTCGTCCATATTTGACCAACATTGGGGTCCAACCTAATTTGACTATAGGAAACTCAGTGTTGGCTTCCAAATTTAGGTAGTCCACCCACAAAGTTTGGCACACTTGGAAATTTTCCGCCCACATTTTATTCCTTTTTAAATGCACTTAAAGAGATTGTACGTTAGGAAAGAAAAAAAACTGATAGCAACGACCGTTACAAAACCCAAGAGAAAGTTATAGGGTCTTAGCAGTTTGGTCAGTCACAGTCCAGGCTATCCTAAAGCAAGTGCCTGACTAATTTCAGTCTTGAGTATAAATACAGTCACAATACGACACAGACAGACAGTTTTTCAGATGCAATGTTTATTACAGATGAGTCGTGTAGTTTTACACCGAAAATGTACATAAAAACCACGAATAAGCCAGCTGTGGACATCTGTCACCGGTTGGGTAAAGTACTCGAAACAAAACACAGAAAACAAAAACATACTTAGGGAAATGAAACAGCTCAGATGTAGGCCTATAGTTTCTTAGCTGATGATGTATTCAACAAAAGGCCACGCGGCCTTGCTCAACTAAAGCAAATGATCACAAACTGTAAAAATGAATACACAAAAATGGCATGCATTGGATATTTACCATACTTGAGTACATTCAGGCAACACTGGAAAGCACTGAAGTGATTAAAAATGAATTATTTATGTGAATGCTATTTGAGGTCTTTTCCGAGAATGTGGAATTGATACATCTTACTTGGTAGAAGTGTAACGGTTCAGCAAAACAACAAATAAGCGTAGATCGTTAGAAAAGTTGCAGTCATAAAAAAAAAATTTTGGTTAAATCTCACTCGCGACATGCGCCGAATTACTGCGATGTGCACCATTACCAGAGGTTCGAAAAATTTACCGCACCGCGGATACCGCTGCACGCATACCAACACTTTTGCTTGCACACTTGCTAACACATGCACACACAATATATATATATATATATATATATATATATATATGCAACAGCCGCCGCTATTATAGCACGTTGAGCGGAACCATAAAGTGAGAACAATAACACGCATAACCACGCAAAATTATCAGTGAATTAAGTGAGATTGTCAGCTTTGTGATGCGCTTGCATGCAGTTTCAGCATACACAGTCGCTTGGAAGAAATGCACAGTGCTCGCAGAGGTGGGCAGTCTTCGTCGGGGTGAAGTTCTTGCGGCCGATGTTGTGCAGCCGCTTTTTTCTTCTAATGCTGTCTTTCTCGCCGCTAGGAATCGCGAAAGAAACAAAGCCTTTTTCACGCCGGCTTGTGCACTGAAATGCACAGCAACTCGGCATAGTGCTGCACTAAAAAAACGCGAATAACGCGAAGTGCAAGCGCGCAATGCTAGGGAGCTCGGTCGTAGCAGCGGCGACTGCCTAAAAAATGGCGCCGACGAAAAATGAACTCAAAAAGAGCGAACTTTTCGCGCGTTTTTCCCGGAGACCGCCCGCAGAGCCAATCACCGTTGAGAAAAGCGCCGATGGGAGAGGTGAGAGGAGGATCGGCGAGGGTGCGCAGCGCGGCGGTATAATTCACAGAAAGACGTTACTTTCAAATTATCGTGGGGCTTTATTCGGGTCAGCAGCCGAGCGCCGTAACCACTGAGCCACCGCGGCGGGGCTCGAAACCGATTATAATACATTGTCAAGAGTCAGGAAATATTAATTCCGTAATGGTGCATAATTCACTTAGGAAGCCGCGCTTGGGTTAGAGAAGTATATTTTCAGTTTCTGCAAACGGTGTACTGAATTTCATGACAGTATGCTTAATAAGAATTTTGCTATACGTTCAATGGCGATAAAAAGAAATATCGCT
The DNA here is from genome assembly GCF_055824585.1 of Amblyomma mixtum. Lineage (NCBI taxonomy): Eukaryota > Metazoa > Arthropoda > Arachnida > Ixodida > Ixodidae > Amblyomma > Amblyomma mixtum. The sequence goes on along the minus strand of NC_143012.1, from coordinate 141,630,983 downwards.
GCGTTGTTCCGATTTCATTTCATCGCGATGGCACAAGTTAATGATATAAGCCAATAATTTTGTGGTGGTGAAATTGTACCAAATTCACTAAGTGGAACTATTTGACCATTTTTCCACTCTGCTGGGAGATGCTTGTCACTTCTTGATTTTGAGTATATCAGGTTGAGGAACCTGCTGATTGTTTCTGCCCTACGTTTTAAGAATCGTTCGGGATTCCATAAAAACCGCTTATTAAGGCGGAAGCCTTTAATGCCTCATCGTTGTAAGCAGGAGCTGTCGACAAGAAATGTCACGCTTTTCAGTTGGTCGAAACGGTCGTAACGTCACAGTGCGCGAATTTCAAACGGGGCCAATTGTGGCTACTAACCATGCAACCAATTAAAGGGATCGTATAGTGATGCTCCAAGTAAGTTTGAGTTTAGTTAATTGCTTACTTAACCATTTAGTCCAATTAACCTTTTTAGTCAGACCAGATAAATAAATAAAAGCGACTAAGAAATTGGCCGAGCTTGGGAATCGAACCCCGGTCTGCGGAGTGCGAGTCGAGCACGCTACCACTCCGCTATACCAGCTCGATGGTTTGGAATGAACAAAGGTGCGTCTAGTGAATACGGTCTCTTCGTTCACTCCCATCTTCCTCCCTTCCCGTTACGGCGAGGTTCAGGTGTGCACCGAGATATGCGAGACAGATACATTTCCTTTCCTCAAAAAACAATTTACTGACGAGCAAGGCGTATTTGTCCGCGTTTCAGATTGGTCCAAATTGTCGTGATGTCACCACGCGCGAATTTTGACGGGTGTCCACCGAAACATGTGAGACAGTTACTGCGCAACTTTCTTTCGTCAAATACAATTTTCGACTAGTGCTACTGAGATATGCGAGACAGTTAATGCGTAATTTCCTTTCCTCAAATACAATTTTCATTTTCTTCATTACGGCCCCTCTTCTTTCACTCCACTTCCTCCCTTCCTGTACAGTGCGGCTCAGGTGTCCACCGAGACGACAGAGAATTACTGCGCCATTTACTTTCCTTAAAAAGTGTTGCGTTCAAAGGGCAAGGCATCGCGCCGAGCGGGTGATGGCGTTCAATGGACTCCGTGGCAGCGCTACAACACGCTGTCGCGTTCCACTCCTAAAGGCGAAGCTTAAGCGTCATTAATTGGCAGTTAATTAATGCACCAACAAAATGTGAAGTGAACAATCGTGTAGCAGAATCCTGCACTCAGGCTTTCGCCTTTCAGCACTTTAGCCGCTAAGGTTCTCGCCAATATTTGATAACAGAGAAAATAGAAGTTTCGGAGCTATTTGATTGCAACTATTTTTCTCTGTTCATTATATCAAGTAACGCCCTATTGAAAAATCCGGTATCACGGCAAATCGGATTTTACCGGAACATATATCGCTTTCATACCGGTCCGGTATCACTCTCATACCGGCGAGACCCGTCCGGTTTGATGGCTATACCGGTTCATACCGGTCCGGTATCGATCCCAAACCGGACAGACCGCTCCGGTACGGAGCTCATACCGGACAGTCCATTCCCGGTTCGAAGCTCAAACCGGACTGACCAGTCCGGTACGGAGCTCAAACCGGACAGACAGTCCTGTACGGAGCTCAAACCGGACATACCAGCCTATATTCAGAGCGAGATGTGCTGCGGTTTTGGTGCTTGGTCTGCAGATTGACTGTTGTACGCCAGCAGATGTTTTTTAGGGGAAGGGGGGGGGGGGGGGGGGGGTCAGCGTGCGCATAAGTGCAAAATCAACACATACACGGTTTTGTTGAAAGGGCTAGGAAAAGAAAAGGGCTAAGCGTGAGCTTCTCAGTGGCAAAACATGCAGCTTGTGCATGAAAGGCGGGGGCTGCATGAAGCGGTTTTGCGCAACGTTAATGGAACTAAACTCAGTTGCCAAACCGAGAGTGGTTTCGCGGCGCCGCCACCACTGGCTGCTTTGAGTGGCGCTGCAGTCGTACCATGCTTCAGCCGGTCCGATCAGTTGCTGTACTCCTAGTACTGTGCGCGTATGTCGTAGAGTGCTTTCGCGACGCGATTGCTGCTGTGATCGTTGTCTTTGTGCTACGTGCGCTTGCATGCAGAGTTTCAGGTGCTGTATCTGACATGCCGACGTGCTGTTTGCCGGGCTGCACGAGCGGTTGCAGAAACAAGACTGCGAGGCATTTTTCCGTGGCTCCTCCGCGGATCTCCGTGCGGTATGGGATCGAGCCATTCCCCGTGTTGACAGAAAACTCTCCGACAAATCACGTGTGTGCGACCTTCATTTCCATTTTGAAAGGAGCGTGGTTATAAGAGTTTCTTCACCAAAGTAGCATATTAGACATCTACTTTAAAGGTGGAGATCAGATCATCGCAAGGCTCATCGTAAGTTCACTTACCAGCTTATCTAAACGCGAATGTCTGGCAGGCATTGGTACAGTGTGTTTTAAACATAAATTAGAAATAGCTTCAGACCACAAGTACCTACGATTTCTGAGCTGAAGTTGTCCGAAATAAGCAGATTTTACGCACCGCGTTCACTTCGTGAATGACTCCGCGCGCTGCTCACAACTCGAGCTGCGAAGGCAGTGAACTTCCTCGGGTTCCTGAGTCGTCTTTCCCTGCAACAGCGAGGATGCCTGACGCCAACTCCAGACAAAAAATATCAGTATTTTCAGATTACCGCTCTTCGTGTATTGTTCCTAGCGTGTGCTATCGTTCCAACAATATTTTTCTATCCTTCACGCAGTGCACTTGTCACAGAAGTGGCGGCAACCTGTAAATTACTTTTGTTTGTATAAAACTAATGCCCGCGTTTCTTTGTATGTGTCTCGGGAAGAGCAAGAATGCATGCACGCTTTTTTCAGTTATGTAGACAACCCCTCGCGTTGCGAAAGCGGAGGCGGCTCAAACTCGTCCCCGATACTGCCGGTCTAGAGCTGACCATTAGCGGGAAAGAAGTTGCGGCCTACGTGACTGGCTTTTTTGGTTGTGTTTTACTTTTTTGCGTTTCCAAGGTCACCGAATCGAGAGTCGAAGCCTGGGGCTTCTTTTTAGTTGTGCGTTAATTTTTTCCTCCTCCAAGATGGCGGCCATGCAGAGTCAAAGTGTAGGTGCCTACGTGCTCTCGTTGCGCTTTTTGGTGTTTTGTTTTTTCGACGCCGACGCTGTGGCGCCGCGAGTGCTCGCTCGCTAGCGCTCGAGGGCTTTAAAAGGGGGCCGTATGGAAACGAACTTCAGTCCGCTCGTCGGTGGAAACGCTGCCGCCGCGTACTCCCGGGTCTCCGAGCCGCCGCACCGCATCCTCGAAACCGCAAGCTGCCCTGGACGGACGTCGCCTTCGGGGGCCGCATTGACTGCGTGTTTGGGATGGACTGCAGCCGCGCTTCCCGGTTGACTGTATGTTTGTTCACCTTCTGACTTTCAATCGACTGTATCTTATTGGCCTCTCACTTGTGTTCTGACCTGTGTAGAAATATTCAATGTATAACTTAATTCAGTGCGTTTACTGTTATGTGCTTTCCGCACTTGTTTTGTAGAATGTAAATTACGTGTCTGTGAAAGCTGCCGCATTGTTCAATCGAAGCTATAAACGTTGTTTTGTTGTTGTTACCTCTTAAACACGCCTCGGTCTCAGTCACTGCGTTTGCTTACCGGCTACGCCGGGCATCAAACGGCCACCCCCTCATTGTCCGGACTCGGTGATGATGTCGACTAGTCACCGAACCCGTGACAATTAACTGGCGTCCGCGACAGGACGTTTGATGCGAAGGGAACGTGGTGAACTGAGAGGGAGACTTGTTGAGGTGTTGAACTGTGCCGACTTTATAGAGGTGTCGTGTATCAATAGGATTTGCTTTGTGCTGAGCTTGTAGCTGTGTTATTGAAAGTGTGCTTGGAGATAGAAGCATGGATTTGGAAAGGTTGATAGCTATGGGTAGCCAGTTGGGGCTGAAAGGCACTGAGCTCAGAAAATGGGTCGAAGATAAGCAGCGCGAAGAGCGGGCGTTTGCCCGAGAGAGAGCGGAGCAGGAGCGCGCAGCCGCGGAGCAAAAGCGCGCGGCCGCGGAGGCGGAGCGCGCGGCCGCGAAGGCAGCTGACGAACGTCAGATAGAGCTTATGCGTTTAAAAATAGAGAGTCAGCGACTAGAGAAAGAGACAAGAGAGAAAGAAGGGAGCCAGGACAAAGGTGATTTGAAGTTAAACACAAGTAAACTCCTGATCCCATTTGACGACCGGAAGGATGATTTAGATGCGTATATCAGACGATTTGAAAGCATTGCGAAGAGCCAGAAGTGGCCGGAGAGCCAGTGGTCGACAGCGCTAGCTACTTGTCTGAGTGGGGAAGCCCTTAGTGTTTATGGGCGTTTGCCGCCGGGTGATGCAGCGGATTATACGAAGGTGAAAACCGCCCTTTTGAAGAGATTTCGTTTCACCGCAGAAGGCTTTCGAGAGAAATTCAATACAGGAAAACCGGCGGATGGCGAAACTGCAGCTCAGTTCTCAGCGCGTCTCAGCCACTATTTTGACCGCTGGATTGAACTTTCAGGCATCAAGACAGAGTTTCAGGAACTCAGAGAGCTCCTCATTAAGGAAAGATTCCTACAAGGCTGCCATTCCAACATGGCTCTTTACCTGAAGGAGAGGAAAGCAAAATCGCTAGGAGAGATGTTGGACCTAGCTGATCAGTTTTTAGAAGCGCAAGGAAGCCTGAATCTCTCCAAGTCAAAGACAGACAGCCGAGACGATGCCGGGAGGCCCGAAAGCGAAGGAAAGAGAATCAATCAACGAGCACCGCCTCGCTGTTACCTTTGCAACCGCATTGGGCATCAGGCTTCACAGTGCCGTACCCATACCAGTAACAGTACTAGCGTCACCTGTTTCAAGTGCGGTCGAAAGGGACACAAGGCGGATGCGTGCCGCTCAGCGGTAAAGGATAGGCCACAGGCATCGTGCGTCTACTCACCCGCCATGAACGTTAATGAGGAGAGGATTCGCGATGGCTATCTGGAGCTCAAAAATGGGGATAAAATTCCCGTTGTGAACGCGGTCATGCAGACGCGACCGAAATTCCTCGTTGAAGGACTGCCGGTGGTGGCTGGAACGTTGGGAGGCAAGAGCATATCGGTACTGCGGGATACCGGATGCAATACGGCGATCGTGAGACGAGAGCTCATCAACGACGACCAGCTCACAGGAGAGAAGAGGCCAGTTTATCTAGTGGATGGAACAGCTAAGATGCTGCCTGAGGCGCGGGTTCACATCGACACCCCCTATTTTTCTGGGATTATATCGGTGCTCTGCATGGAGGAGCCGCTGTATGACTTAATTCTCGGAAACATAGAAGGCGCCAGAGCTCCAGATGACCCGGAGGAATTGGTTGGACAACCGGTCAGCAACGAGCTCGCTGAAGAGGAAGTTGCAGCGGTTGTAACAAGAGCGAAAGCAAGGGAGCAAAACAAGGAGAAGTTCCAAGCGCTTAAAACCCCCGGCGTCGCAGTGGAGCCAAGCAGGAAGAGTTATGCAGAGGAGCAAGCAGAGGACCAGTCGCTCAAGCACTGCTTCTCCCAAATTGGCAAGAAAGTGACGTGTAGGGATTCGCAAGGAAAAATAGAATTCCAGAAAGAGAATGAAGTACTGTACCGAACCTACACCGAGAAAACTGGGCGGATCGTGCGCCAGCTCGTCGTTCCAAAGTGTCATCGAGAGGCGGTGCTGAAAACTGCGCACGACGGAATAATGGCCGGACATTTAGGCGCCCAAAAGACGAAGGACCGGATTTTGGAAGATTTTTTCTGGCCGGGTATCACCGCGGACGTGAAGCGATTTGTAGCCTCCTGTGACATCTGCCAGAGGACAATCCCGAAGGGTCGGGTCGCTCGGGTGCCGCTGGGGAGGACGCCGCTCATCGAAACGCCATTCAAAAGAGTGGCCATAGACATTGTGGGTCCAATCCAGCCCCCTTCCAAACATGGCAACCGGTACATCCTGACCTTAATGGATTATGCTACCCGTTACCCAGAGGCCGTAGCGCTGCCGAGCGTGGAAACTGAGAGGGTCGCTGAGGCACTGGTCGAAATGTTTTCTCGATTTGGAGTCCCTAATGAAGTCCTAAGCGACCGAGGCACCAATTTCACTTCCGACTTGATGAAGGAGGTGGCCCGACTTCTCTCCATACGCCAGCTGCATACCACGCCGTACCACCCCATGGCGAACGGGATGGTCGAAAAATTCAACGGCACCCTGAAATTAATGTTGAAGAGAATGTGCGCCGAAAAGCCGCGAGACTGGGACCGCTATCTGGCGCCGTTGCTCTTCGCATACAGGGAGGTCCCACAGGCAAGTTTGGGCTTTTCGCCCTTCGAGCTTTTGTATGGGCGGCATGTGAGGGGACCCCTGGCCATTTTGAAGGAGCTCTGGACAAACCATCACCTCGACGAGGAGGCGAAGACCACATACCAGCACGTCTTTGACCTCCGTAATCAACTGGAAGACACGTGCAAGCTAGCGCACGAGGAGCTCGAAAAGGCCGGGGCGCGCTACGCAAAACTGTACAACCGGAAAACCAGAGAGAGGATGTTTGATCCGGGAGACAAGGTCCTGATTTTGCTGCCCACGGACAACAACAAGCTACTGCTTCAGTGGAAGGGGCCCTTCGAGATCAAGGAGAAGAAAGGAGAGGCCGACTACGTTATCGAGACAGCCGGAGGGAGGAAGATTTTTCACGCCAACCTGCTTAAAAAGTACGAAGAGCGGGAAAGCCAGCCAATAGAACGCGTGTGCCACGCGATCTGCGGCGTCACCGAATCGGACAGCGAGGGAGCCATTCCTGTTCCGGCGCTTGAACAGTCAGAGGGCGAGCGAGATGTGAAGCTTTCTAATGATTTGACGGCGGATCAACGGAGACAGCTCCGAGAAGTGATATCAGAGCACTCTCGCATCTTCTCTGACGTCCCAGGCAAGACGGACTGGGCCGAGTGCCGGTTAGAGCTCACTACCCGCGCTCCGGTCCACATAAAACAATACCCACTTCCGTTTGCGACGAGAGAAGCCGTAGAAAGAGAGATGCAGCAGATGGAGCAACTGGGAATAATCGAGAAGTCCCAGTCACCCTACAATTCACCGGTCCTCTTGGTGAAGAAACCAGACGGCACGAACCGGCTTTGCATTGATTTCCGACGCCTTAACGACGTCCTCGTTGCCGATTCGGAGCCAATGCCCAGAGCGGACGCAGTTTTCGCTGCAGCTGGAGAGAAGAAATACTTCTCAAAGGTAGACTTTGCCAAAGGATATTGGCAAATCCCATTGACTGAAGAGTCCAAGCCCAAAACGGCGTTTTCAACGACATCGGGTCTCTTTCAATTCCGTTTTATGCCATTCGGCATAAAAACTGCTCCGGCAGTGTTTTTAAGATTGATGCAAAGAGTGGTGAAGGGAATTCCGGGAGTGCAGCACTACTATGATGATGTCCTCATTGCCAGTGCTACGTGGGAGGAGCATCTTTCTTCGCTGAGGCAGCTGTTTGCGAGAATCGAGATGGCCGGCCTGACAGTACGACCAAGCAAATGCGAATTCGGGATGGAAAGCATCGAGTTCCTCGGGCATCGCATGGGCAGAGGTGAGCTGGCACCACTCGGGAAAACGCTCGACAAGATACAGGCGGCGCCAACTCCTCGAACAAAGCGTCAGGTACGCGCTTTCCTTGGCTTGTCGGGGTATTACCGCGACTTCATACCCGACTACGCAAGAATAAGCGAGCCCCTCACCCAGCTGACGAGAAAGGGAGAGAGCAACGTCGTAAGGTGGACGCCGGCCCATCAGGAAGCCTTCGAAGAGCTCAAGCGTCGGGTCTCAAGCCCTCCGATACTACGGCTGCCAGACTTCTCTAAACAGTTTGTGCTGCGCACGGACGCCTCTGATACCAGCCTTGGCGCGGTACTAATGCAGCGGCATGACGGAACGCTTCACCCGGTGGCATACGCGAGCAGAAAATTGCTCCCCAGGGAAGCAGCTTACAGCACAATCGAGAGGGAGTGCTTAGCATTAGTTTGGGGAATACAGAAGTTTTCCACCTACCTGTATGGTGTACCGTTCTTAGTTCAGACGGACCACCAACCACTGAGCTACATCCAAAGAGCCAAACAGCTAAACAGCAGAGTCCTGCGCTGGAGCTTGCTGCTCCAAGAATATCAGTTTACCGTCGAGCATATAAAGGGCAAGGACAATGTTGGTGCTGATTTTCTTAGCAGGCTGTAGATTTTTCGCGCGGTTAATTTTCGCTATTAATTTATTTATTCAAGTATTATGGTGCATGTGTACACGCTGACTTGAATTGTGTGCTAGTTTTATATGTGGTTATGTCACGCGCTGTATATCTGTGCGCAGGCCTGCTCGCCGACTTCTGTGGGTTTAGAATATTATCGGATAATATTCCGAAAGTGGGGGGCCGTGTCACAGAAGTGGCGGCAACCTGTAAATTACTTTTGTTTGTATAAAACTAATGCCCGCGTTTCTTTGTATGTGTCTCGGGAAGAGCAAGAATGCATGCACGCTTTTTTCAGGTATGTAGACAACCCCTCGCGTTGCGAAAGCGGAGGCGGCTCAAACTCGTCCCCGATACTGCCGGTCTAGAGCTGACTAGCGGGAAAGAAGTTGCGGCCTACGTGACTGGCTTTTTGGTTGTGTTTTACTTTTTTGCGTTTCCAAGGTCACCGAATCGAGAGTCGAAGCCTGGGGCTTCTTTTTAGTTGTGCGTTAATTTTTTCCTCCTCCAAGATGGCGGCCATGCAGAGTCAAAGTGTAGGTGCCTACGTGCTCTCGTTGCGCTTTTTGGTGTTTTGTTTTTTCGACGCCGACGCTGTGGCGCCGCGAGTGCTCGCTCGCTAGCGCTCGAGGGCTTTAAAAGGGGGCCGTATGGAAACGAACTTCAGTCCGCTCGTCGGTGGAAACGCTGCCGCCGCGAACTCCCGGGTCTCCGAGCCGCCGCACCGCATCCTCGAAACCGCAAGCTGCCCTGGACGGACGTCGCCTTCGGGGGCCGCATTGACTGCGTGTTTGGGATGGACTGCAGCCGCGCTTCCCGGTTGACTGTATGTTTGTTCACCTTCTGACTTTCAATCGACTGTATCTTATTGGCCTCTCACTTGTGTTCTGACCTGTGTAGAAATATTCAATGTATAACTTAATTCAGTGCGTTTACTGTTATGTGCTTTCCGCAATTGTTTTGTAGAATGTAAATTACGTGTCTGTGAAAGCTGCCGCATTGTTCAATCGAAGCTATAAACGTTGTTTTGTTGTTGTTACCTCTTAAACACGCCTCGGTCTCATCACTGCGTTTGCTTACCGGCTACGCCGGGCATCAAACGGCCACCCCCTCATTGTCCGGACTCGGTGATGATGTCGACTAGTCACCGAACCCGTGACAGCACTACAGCTGGACACAAATACAGAGATACTTTTACATTTTATTCACAGCACATTTTGCGCACGCATCCCTCGACGAGGTTCCACTTACCCCTGTCGATTTTTGCTTCTTCCCATTAATAACATGGGTGTACGTCTTCAGTATGTCTTCTTCGTGAAAATGAAGATCGCACACACGTGATTTGTCGGAGAGTTTTCTGTCAACACGGGGAATGGCTCGATCCCATGCCGCATGGAGATCCGCGAAAAAATGCCTCGCAGTCTTGCTGTTTCTGTAAAAGCTCGTGCAGCCCGGCAAACAGCACTTCGGCATGGCAGATACACCACCTGAAACTCTGCATGCAAGCGCACGTAGCACAAAGGCAACGATCACAGCAGCAATCGCGTCGCGAAAGCACTCTACGACATGCGCGCACAGTAGCAGGCAGATATTCGCGTTTAGATAAGCTGGTAAGTGAACTTACGATGAGCCTTGCGATGATCTGATCTCCACCTTTAAAGTAGATGTCTAATATGCTATTTTGGTGAAGAAACTCTTATAACCACGCTCCTTTCAAAAATCATGACCGCCCGCAATTTCGGCCAACGGTGGCATTGGCTAGGCAGCGATGATCTATCACTCGAGTTGCTGCAGCAAAGATTTGTGACATACTGTCCGCACAGGGTTCAGAACTGACTGGCGTCTTTACGATAAACATCGGTAAGTGCGATATTTGGGACGCCAGTTACTCAACAATCCCGAAGGCTGCAAGGTACGACGCTGGGCGGCCCGGCCTGCGGCGTCTGCTAGCGGCGGCCAGCGGGAGCCTGTTTCGACGGCAGCGCCCCCCCCGCGCTAAAATTTGCGGGCCGCTTCAGCCGCATGGAGAAGGCGGAGAGTTTGGCAACTTAGTTTAGTTCCATTAACGTTGGTTTTGCGGGCAACCGCCATATTGGCTTCCCGTGCAGCACCCTGACAAAGCCAGGGTGGCTGTGTGCGGGCAAACGGCTAGTATACATCCGCCAGCAGCCTTCGTAAGTCCTGCGCAGAGTACTCTGGATTTCACAGTGCAGAACTTCACGACTGGCTGATAAACATGGCGAGCCTCCGGTGTCTGCGCCAGAGGCTCCAAAAGGTTTGTTACTGTCGCGTTCATTGCAGCAGCTGTTCGCTAGCGGCAGTCTGTAGCGACGAATCGATGAAGAAAGAAAATTCTTGGTTTTCGTGCAGGAATTCTATGCGCTTCCTCTTCGTCAAGTGATTGCCCATTGATAACTCAAAAAAAAAATTAATCATTTAAAAAAAATCCCCTGTGCTCCTTGGTTTCTGTGGCTGTTGGCTTCTCTCATATTTATAACGAGCCCCTCACATCCCTTTCTTTGTTTGTTTAATTTCTTCACTCTATCAGGAAGAGATACTAATCACAAATCGCCGAGAACATCTCTATCGACGAACAAGAAAAGGTTAGCTAGTGAAAAGGTACAGTGCTACAGAGAACAAAACTCCCGTAGAAACGTCACACGAGTAACCTGTCTTTGCGCACTTTTTTTTTTCAAGTTTTTTTCTTTCCTCTCACTACCGCCTTCCCTGCTTTTCCTGTGTCCGCTCTCAAAAAAAAAAAAAACCTGCTCAACCCTGGCTTTTTCTGTCTGCCTTTGTTCCTTCCCCGAGGTCTCCTTTTTGTCTGTCCTGTCCCTCCCAGCCCCCTTCCCCGAAATGGCGAGGAGGCACTCACTCTACTACCGAACATTTTAAGCCGCCCTCCCTACCACATTCCCCGCGACGCTCCATGAAGTGGAGAGGGGGCACCGATTCTACTTGTTGTTCACTGAGTCGGGTCGCGTTTGTTTGTAACAGGTTTTTCTTTCCTGCGGCTGGGTTGAGTGTCAAGGGATGAAGGTAGCTGCGAAAACACGCTGGCACTCGCTAGTCCTCGTTGAATTTGTTATACAGTTTTTTGTGCCTTTCATCGTGTTGCTTGATCAATCCACGATCGAAGATGACATCGCCTTCCATGCGTACGTCCAGTGCAAATATGGTGGAACCCTATCGTCCTTCTCTCAGTGTTGAATGACTTCGCTCCGAAAGACTTGAGTGGTGAACAGTGACATTTACAGACATTTGACCGGTGGAGGCCACGGCGGTGAAGGCGGATTTTATGACGGCGACGTCGTGCTGCTAGGACGTAAGTACGCATTTCAAATCACCCTGCTTTTTAAGTACTGCCTCCGTCTCGGTTATATGCTCGGCGTCAACAGAAACGTTCTAACTGTCCAGTGTCTTTTTAACTAGCAATTTGTGGATTGCACAGCGTAGACGGACGAAATAGCTCAAAATTTTCTTTCAGCTACATACCGAAATTGCTTGTCCTTCATGATAACGCGACTAAAATTAGTTTTATGGTTTTGTATTCTTTTTTTACAGAGGCATATCGTGTATACGTGCGAGAGCAATCAGCGATAAGCGTCTTGAGGGGGAGCGGCTCAAGACCATGAAAAGACATCACGCATCGCATCCATGCTGCGGTATGTGCCGTAAATAATGGAGGATGATCACGCAAGCACAGGAATGGTCCGAGCAACCTGTTTACACACCAACAATGTTACGACGCAGATTTGCAATACAGTATTGATTCAAATATGGAAGGCGTGAGGTGCATTAACGATACTGAGCATTGCCAATGCTCAGGGCCTGGCGTCTTGAGACGCCTGTCTTGTCTGTGGCTTGTCTGGGCCCACGAGGGCCCGCAATTCAGAGCATGGTTTGTGCTACTGGGGTATGCATTTGTAATTATTGCATACAGGTCCACCTCGGGAATGGAATTTTTATTCCATCGGCAACGTTTGCAGCAGTTATGGTGGCACCCAAAGATTCGCGTTTCTGCAAGGACGCAGCCTTTGGACGACTCCACAACTCCTGGAAAAGAGCGTGACAGGGCAAGCTTGCCATCGCAACCTGAATTCAGAAGCCTCCACAGTGGGCAGAAAGCCAATGACCCCTGAAAAGCTACAAGCCATTGGCCGTAAGTTGCATGTCACAGTGCTCAATGCATTATGTTGTGTGTCAGTGCCCAATTAAATGATAAGCTGGAGGCATTATGTATTACCAATCATATTTTCTTTTCTGCAGGCGCTTTTGACTACTTCATTGGCCAGCACCCTGTAGAGACCCCAGCGCCGGTAGATCGTCGCGAAGAGTTAAATTATTACCTCAGTAAGCTGGTTCAAGACATGCGAAAAAAATAAACATCTTTTGGAGTTTTTGATGCATTATAATACTCACCAAGCTACCAATACTTGGTAAAATCTGGGAGCAAATAACACAATTGCACATCGACTGCAATACGAGTCGCTGATAATCGCAGATTACCAGTTTCTGAGGCTCTGTATATTGCAGCATTTGGCATGTACACTTATGGCCCCAGTTTTTGGGCAGATTTAGTCCAAGTGGGATATATTTGAAGCATTTTATTCCTGCCTTTTTCCTGTGATACAGGGCCCTCCTGCATAATACGGGCCTAGCCTGTAGAATACAGGACTGTCCTGTATGCCGGTCTGAATTTTAAACCGGAACCACATACCGGGTTATTGTACAGGATTTGCGATACCGGATTACCGGAATATCCTGTACAAAACAGGAGAGTCCTGTATTATACAGGACTGTCCTGTTTTATACAGGATATTCCGGTAATCCGGTATCGCAAATCCTGTACAATAACCCGGTATGCGGTTCCGGTTTAAAATTCATACCGGATTTTTCAGTAGGGCGGCATTTCTATTTCTAGATGGTGCTGTAAGTACTCTGAGGGAATCAGTGCAGATAATACTGTACTTGATTATTCTCGTTTATTATTTTCTGAATAGCTACCAGACATCCTGACATTCGGCTATATATTATGACACACACTAATGAGGCCTTATTATATCGTAGCTCTTTCCACCATTAGTGCACTTCCAAGGTGGCGTACAGTTTTCGAAGCATCCCTGTAAAACTCAGTGTAGCTTTCATATTTTTCTTTTCTCTGCGATAATCTTGCATTATAACGATACATGCGTGTGTAGGCGAAGAAGTCGCGCATGCATTAGTAGAGGCAGAAGATGGTTGGCTCTCGTTCGCGCGCTCGGACCACTTTGGGACCGCCGCAGTTTTTCGGCCCTGCTTCGGTGGTTGTCCCTCGCGTCGTATGTTGCAATTTGGTAGAAGTGCGGGATAAGTTCCCCAGCTACGCACTCCTTCCAGCTTTAATACAGTAACTCACTCCGCTACACCAGCGAGCCAACTACCCTCTTCAGGGAGAGTCCGCTGAATTCGGGCCACTTCCCACTCCCACAAGGACGACGCAGCCTAGATCGCCTAGGCAAACTGACATGTCCGCGGACATCAGGCCCCGGAGCCGATCCAGCGTGTTGTGAATTGTGTTCGGCTTAATGGCACATAAGCGGCTAAGGCTATCATGCGCCAAACACAAGGTATAGAAAAAATTGTTTTGAGCAAAGTTTGAAAACAAAGTGTATAAAAACGATGATGTAAAGGACCTAAAAGTTATTTTTACTACCTGGTTGATGAAAGAAACATTTTAGAAATGTCTGTTTGCAGAAGCATTTAAAGGTTGGTTAACCTCCGTGGACATCCTTGGCTTGGCAACGATCTCGAGGCTCCCAACAACTAAGAGACCTCAGCCTCCTTCCCAGGATTGAGGAAGTGGCTGAGGCGTATCGTTCTATGTAGAGAAGCACAGCGTCAGAACATTACAGTTTTTGAAAAATACCGGCTTCCCTTAAAAAGATAAAAAAAATCAAGCATAGCAATAAGTGCATGTTCACCTAAAATCAATGCTGGATCAAATGGAATACGTTCTTTGTAAAATGTAGCAAAATATTTTTTCCTTATTGATTCAAGTTTCGTACATAAGAATAATATGTGGTTTACTGTTAGTTCATCTCCGCACTTTTCACAAACAGGTTTGTCCTCCTTTGTGAGTAGGAAGTTGTGTGTGAGATGTGTGTGTCCAATACGGAGACGGCATAAAATAACTTCCGTGAAACGTTCTTGGTGGGAGCATGACTTTCATTTTCTATAAAGGGTTTTACCAAAAGGAGCTTATTATTACCTTCAATATTCCATTCAGACTGCCATTTATCTCTGAGCTTATACTGTACTAACTTTATGCCATCTTTGTAGGGAATCTGGACCGCCAAGTTCAATTGCCACAGCCAGGCCCATGGTGCCGATCCTCTGCCACCCACCACGAACACCCTCATCTTTTCACGGCGACGTTGTCGAAGACGCTGAAGATTGGCTGAAGACCATCGAGCGGGTCGCCCGCTACACCGGCTGGAGCGACAACAGCAAGCTAATCAACGTATACATTTCTCCTGAAGAGCCTGTCCGGACCTGATTTGAAATCCACGAAGCTACCCTTCCCACCTGGAAGACGTTTTGCCCCAATCACCTGGCCCGCTTCCCCAACGCCTATCGCCGGGCGAGCGCTGAAGCTGCGCTGCACACCCGAAACCAGCGCACAAATGAAAGTGTGTGCATGTGTATTAAACCTGGCCTGTCTTTTCAAGCGCACCGCCTCCAACATGACAGAGGAGAAGTTGTGTTGTGTTGTGATGGGTTTAGTGGCGCATAAGCATCTAAGGCTATCATGGGCCAAACACAATTAAGGTATTGAAAATTCTTTTGTCCGGGATTTTATAAAAAGCGTAAAACAATGGTGGTGTAAAGGGCCTAAGAAGTGATTTTGTACAACCTAGTGAAAATAAAGGGATGATTTTTTTTTAATGCCAGATGGCAAAAGTTTCTAAAGAAGGTCAGGGAACCTCGGCGGCCATCCTTGGCTGGGCAAGGATTTCGAGGCTCCCAACCAATGAAATAGACAACTCAGCCCTTTTCTCAGGAATGAGAACGTGGCTGAGGTGTGTCAAAGACAAGTGAGGTGCTGGGCTAAAATTTACAGTTTATCAAGAAAACCAACTTCTCTTAAAAAGCTTCTCTTTAATGCCTTCCACATAACTCCAATACACGAGCTATATAATGTCAACTTAATAAAACGATATGGGAGAAGTAATACCTACCGTAATTTTCTTGAAACTTTGTCTCAACTAACACCTAGAGAACACACTCATGCCATAAGAAACCGTGATAAATGGTTCATTCCCCAAAAACTATGGACGTCAAATGCTCAGCTACCACTTACCGTTATTGCTAAATGCTTTGTGTTAGTCTTACAAACCAGTATTTTTGCATCTTATTTCTTTTGCTCTTTTTGTCTGTTTTTATCTCCTTTTCATTTATTTTTTTCCGAGTCAGCTGTGTCTCGCTTATTTTTGCTCAAACGCAATTGTTTTGTTAGTTGCTGCCAATATATTGTTGCGGGAAAGAATATATTTACAGATATTTACAAATAGACAAGAACAGCTGCGAGCGGCACCGAGAACACAGTCCAAACTTCGTTGTCGTCTTCTACTCTTCCCACTCGTGCCATCGCTCTTTGTCGTCGTCGCCTACCCGCATCAGGATCCCCGGCTGCTGAAACGCCGTCTCGGCGTTAGGGAGGCGACGTATGAGCGTCGTGATAAGCTTTAAGGCGACAGACGTGGACGATGTCGGTGGTGGCGCCAGAGGACGAGGGCGAGGTTTCAAGGGGAGCAATTTCATAGTTCACGTCGGTAACACGGCGCACGACACGGTAAGGGCCACGGTAGTGCGAAAGGAGCTTCTCGGAGAGACCGACGCTGCGAGAGGGCGTCCAGAGAAGGACGAGTGATCCTGGGCCTGGTGACGGCGGTCGTAGGCTGACTTCTGGGAAACTTGAGAGGCTTGGAGCCTACTACGTGCTATTTGGCGCGCCAGCGTGGCCTGGGAGATGGCGTCCCGAGCGTAAGCAGTGGTGGGGGCTGAAGAAGGCGGCAAGAGTGTGTCCAAAGGCAAGGTGGGATGCCTACCAAACAAAAGGTAGAAAGGAGAATAGCCTGTTCTGTCATGAAAGGAAGAGTTATATGCAAATGTCACATAAGGCAAGGCTGCGTCCCAATCTCGGTGGTCTGGCGATACGTACATGGCTAACATGTCGGTGAGCGTGCGGTTGAACCTTTCCGTAAGCCCATTGGTTTGTGGATGGTAAGCTGTCGCGAGCTGGTGCTGCGTGTCACACGAACGAAGAATGTCGTGAACTACTCTGGATAGAAAATAACGACCGCGGTCGGTGAGCAGTTGACGAGGGGCGCCGTGGTGAAGGATGACGTCTTGCAGAAGAAAATCGGCAACATCGGTAGCACAGCTGGACGGCAAAGCACGCGTGATGGCGTACCGAGTCGTATAATCAGTTTAACAAAACTTCTGATTGGGCTAGATGGTGCATAGCTTATTTTGAAACGAAATCAAGCGCACAACAACACGCACACAAGAGAGGCGTGTCCTGTCCTGTGTCTTTCCTCTCTTGTGTGCGTGTTGTTGTGCGCTTGATTTCGTTTCAAAATAAGTATAATCAGTTGCGACAGCGATCCACTTGTTGCCGGAGAGGGACGTCAGAAAAGGGCCAAGAAGGTCGAGGCCAACACGGTGAAAAGGTTCCGGAGGTATGTCGATGGGTTGCAGAAGACCGGCAGGCAAAGTGGAGGGCCTTTTCCGACGTTGACACAGGTCGCAAGCAGCCACGTAACGCTTGACGGAACGATAGAGACCAGGCCATAGTGGCGCAGTCAATGAGGGCTGAATGCTCAGACAGGAAGTCGAGGCCAAGAATGACTTCATGAGGGCACTGGTCCAGAACAGAGAACAGAACGGATGTATGGCGGCCGGATATGGTCACACGGGCTGTGCATAGTCCAACAACATGAGGCGTTCCGCCGTCGGCAACGCGGAGAACGGCTTTGGGTGCAGGGGTCAGTACTTTTCGGAGGCGGTGCCGTAGGGCTGAACTCATGACGGATACGTGCGCGCCTGTATCGATCAGGGCTCTCACAGGCACTCCATCGACATGAATGGCGAGCAAATTATGGTGCGCGCGAAGGGCTAATCGAGGATTTTGGGACTGGGGCTGTACTGCAGCATCACCTCCAGACACTGCAGCGTCTAGTTTTCCGCTTGCGAGCGTCCGTAGGGGCCAGGAGAGGAGCGACGGCGTTGGGGCGAACGAGACTGGCGACGCAGGGGGGACGGGGAGCGGCTGGAGCGGGGAATCTGGCCGTCGACTGTAGCACTGTGCTGGGCTGGAGGGGGCGTGTAGTGGCTGGGCTGTTCGTCGTCGCGGTGGGAGCTGAGAGGGCGGTATGTGCTGCGACGGGACCAATAATTTCGACAGTGGCGGGAGATGTGGCCAATGCGGTGGCAATGGAAACAAATGGGCCTGTCGTCGGTTGTCCGCCACTCGTTAGGGTTTCGGCGACGTGGAGTGAAGTACGAAGGTCGTCCAGGAGCAATCGCAGTGATTTCGGGTGGTGGTGAAGACCGTACAGGGCTGACGGGCTGGAAACCAAGGTTGGCAAGCTCTTGGCGGACGACAGCTTGTACCAGAGAGATGGTAGGCAAGCGGTTGTTGCCATCATGTAGATACAGGGGGGCAGGGGACATAGCTTCGAGCTCGCGTCGGATGATGCGGGTCACATTTTCTGGGGGCGCTGGAGCTTCCCGGTGTCGCAGGTCTTCACATGAAGAAGTCGCAGCCGTGTTGGGGAGGCGTGTGTACGGCTGGCTAATACGCCTGCTTTTGGCTTCCTCGAAGCGTCGACATTCCTTAATAATTCCGTCGACTGTAGTGCAGCTCTTGTATACGAGCAAGTTGAAGGCATCGTCGGCGATTCCCTTCAACACGTGGCCGACTTTGTCAGACTCGGGCATGTTGGCGTCAACTTTGTGACAGAGGGCCAGCACATCTTGAATGTACGACACATAGGACTCCGTAGATGTTTGAGCTCGGGAGGCGAGGTCCTTCTTAGCGGCAAGCGTTCGGCCGAGCGGCCGTCCAAACAATTCGCGGAGTTTCTCTTTGCACACGTCCCAGCTGGTCAGATGGTCTTCGTGCGTCTCATACCAGACCCGGGCAGTGTCTTTTAGATAGAATATTACATTTGCGAGCATAAGGGTCGGATCCCAGCGGTTGTAGGTGCTCACTCGCTCGTACATGTTGATCCAGTCGTCGACGTCAGTGTTGTCGGTACCAGAAAATGTCCCAGGGTCACGAGGGGGAGAAAGAACGAGTGATGTCATGGCCGGGGCTGAGGTTTGCTGGGAGGCGTCTTGGGTCATGATGAGTGAAGGCAACTGGCGGCCGCTGCGGAGCTCCGTCGTCGGTAGACGTAGGGGAAATCCGCACCTCCACCAAATATGTTGCGGGAAAGAATATATTTACAGATATTTACAAATAGACAAGAACAGCTGCGAGCGGCACCGAGAACACAGTCCAAACTTCGTTGTCGTCTTCTACTCTTCCCACTCGTGCCATCGCTCTTTGTCGTCGTCGCCTACCCGCATTAATATGTAATTAAAAACCTTGAAACCTTGTACGGGGGCGCAGGCGCGCAATGAAGCTCTAGTGAGAGCTTTCTGTTTGCGCCCCTAACATCTGGATGATATAAATAAAGATTTGATTGATATAAACTTGAGGTGTGTAATCAATTGCATTATCTCATAAGAGCAGTGAAGGATGAAAAGGGATTTGTTCATTATAAAATTGAGTAAAATATATTTTCCTCAGTTTTTCGCGTTTTGAGCTTGACAGTAAAATATGGTTTATTGTGCGCTCATCTTCACATCTTTCTTAAAAAGTTTTCTCTTGGTTACCCAGCAAGACGTTGCGTCAGGTGTGCGTGTCCTATGCGCAGACGACATAAAATTACCTCTATGAAACGTTCCTTGTGTTTGTGTGCAGGTGTTCCATTCCCAGAGGACAGGCTTTATAAAATGCAGCTTGTTCATTATTTCATTATCCCAAGTTGTCTGCCATTTGTCTGCCTTCAAATTACTACGTATTATTTGGTTTATTGCTTTATTGGGCTTTAATGTCCCAAAGCAACTCAGGCTATGAGGGACGCCATAGTGAAGGGCTCCGGAAATTTCGACCAACTGGGGTTCTTTAACGTGCACTGACATCGCACAGTACATCGGACTCTGGATTTTCGCCACCATCGAAATTCGACCTCCGCGGCTAGGATCGAACCCACGTCTTTCGGGTCAGCAGCCAAGTACCATAACCAATGAGTCACCACGGCGAGATGATACAATTAAATTTCGCCACACTTTCAAAGTGGCGCACGCCTCGCTGAAACCGGATCTTGCGTAAGACGGAGTTGCAGGGAGTATTGTAGTGTTAGCAGTGGATATGAACAACAGGAAAGTAGACACATATTTCTAAATATTATAAGAAAATCCGCAGTACTTGTTTCACATTTTGCACTTGGGATATTAAATTTTAAAAGATACAATTAAATTTAATATGTGGAAGAAACTTCGCCTGTTTATAGTAACGATTATGAATGCGACGTGATTGAGGAGGTATCCGATCACAATGCTGCGTTAGTTTCAGTTGCTTGCACCGTTCCTAAATCTCGTCTTGCCTAGTGCACGTTTCCTGATTTGAACCGCGCAGATGATCTAGCAATAACTGACATTCTGTGTGATTTGTTTGACTGGTTTGAGCAAATAATATAGTGATGATAGGTCCTATAGTGATGCCAATACTTTAACAACTTTCTCTGAAAATCTTGTAAAAAACGGCGTCACTCGTTTAATCCCTTTAAAAACAAAGAAAAATAACACCACCATTCTCTGGATGACTGGAGACTTGTTTTATTTATCCCACCGTGTTGCTGGTGAGGATCAGATAACAGCAGATTTGTTGAAGGATGGAGGAGAGATTGTGCTCGAAAAACTAGCCACCCTGTATAAGCAATCCCTTGTGACCTCGAGTGTATCTAGAGGTTAGAAAAACGCTAACATTGTCTTAATTCATAAGAAAGGAGACGTCAAAGACTTGCCGAATTACAGACCAATCTGCTTATTGTCTGTTGCTTACAAGGTATTTACTAAGGTAATCGCTAATAGGGTCAGGACAACCTCAGACGTCAGTCAGCCAAATGAACAGGCAAGTTTCGTAGGGGATACTCGACAATAGGCTACTATCACGCTATCAAGGCAGCCTTAAACCTACCTCGAAGCACTAGCACAGCCAAGCTCCTTGAACTAAGCATGCATAACACCTTTCAGGAACGAGTAGACGCGCACCTACAGACACAGTATCTAAGACTTGCCGCGAGTGCAACTGCCAGGCATATCCTCGCTTCCCTTCGCATCAACATTCCCGCTAATCAGACATCACTTATAGCCATTCCTCGACACATTCAAGCCCCCCTTGTTGTGAAACTCCTTCCACGGAACGTTCATCCCCAGTACCACATCCCTCGCCGCACTGGTCGCGCTCAGGCCCTTCACAAGCTTTACGGTCAAGCATAGGACGCCACTTGGGTAGACGCTGCGTGCACAACGCATGAAGATGTAGCAGTTAGTTACAATCCAGCCCTAGCACAGCCACTCACACACCGCCTTCCCTTGGGCTCTACGCCTGAGGAGGCAGAGGAAACCGCCATCGCCATAGCCCTTATACATTCCAATGCAAACTACATCTTTAGCGACTCCAAAACGGCTCTGCTCAACTTCGCTAGAGCCAGGATTCACGCCCCTGCTTGGGAGTTGTTGAACACCCCTCCCAAAAAAACTTACCGCGCAGGGTAGAGCTCCACTGGGTGCCGGCTAACTCTGGGAATCCAGGAAACGAGGCTGCCGATAAATTGGCCCGAGGTTTGATTTGCCGGGCTCAGGGCGGCCTCGGTCCAGGCTTCACGAGAGAACGGGCGCACACCTTTGCAGAGCTCACGCAAATGCCCCGCTTGGACCGTCGGACTTACTCTCCTCCACACCCTTCCCTTACCCATTCCCAACAGATCCTCTGGAGATGCCTCCAGACCCGCTCTCTCTCATCCCCTAAGCTGCTATCTCACTACTGTGGCACCTCCCCTGCATGCACCCTATGCGGCGACCCTCACGCCACACTCTCCCACATCCTTTTCGGCTGCCCTGCTGATCTTCCCCCGCAGGGACAGCCCGCGTTATCAAGTTGGGAGGACTGGGAGGTCGTGCTGTCGTCTCTGGACCCGCCATTGCAGCTTGCTGCGGTGCTTCGGGGTGCCGACGTCATGAACAAACACCACACGAACGTTCCGACGTAGAGTGGGACCGTGCGGTGGTCGAGGGACCCAAAGGGGGTCTAACACACTTGCCATAATAAAGTTTTTCTCTCTCTCTCTCACGCTATCAATCAGGTGATAGAGAAATGCGCAGAATATATCCAGCCCCTATATATAGCATTCATTGATTATCAGAAAGCATTCGACTAAGTAGAAACCTCAGCAGTCATGCAGGCATTGCGCAATCAGTGTGTAGAAGAGTGTTATGTGAAAGTATTGGAAGATATTTATAACGACTGCACAGCTACCGTAGTTCTCCATTAAGTCATCAATAAAATTACAATAAGAAAGGGCGTCCGGCACGGAGACACTACCTCGCGTATGCTATTCACTGCCTGTTTACAGGAGGTATTCCGGGGCCTGAAATGGGAACAGTTGGGGATAAGAGTTAATGGAGAATACCTTAGTAATCTGCGATTCCCTGTTGACATTGCCTTGCTAAGTCACTCAGGACAGGAGCTGCAAAGCATGATCAGTGAATTAGACAGGCAGGGCAGAACGGTGGGGCTAAAAAGTAACATGCAGAAAACGAAAGTAATATTCAACAGTCTAGCAAGAGAACAGCAGTTCGCAATTGATGGCGCGGTGCTGGAAGTAGTAAGAGAATATGTCTATTTAGGGCATGTAGTGACAGCTGATCCGGATCATGAGAGGGAAATAACTAGAAGAATAAGAATGGGGTGGAGCGCATATGGCAGGTTCTCTCAGATCATGAATGCCAGTTTACCAATATCCCTCAAGAGAAAAGTATACAAGAACTTTATCTTACTGGTACTCACCTATGAGGCAGAAACTTGCAGGCTAACAAAGAGGATTCTGCTTAAGTTAAGGACAACGCAGCGAGCTATGGAAAGAAAAGTGATAGGTGTGACGTTAAGAGATCGTAAGTGGGCGGAGTGGATGAGTGAACAAACGCGGGTTAATGATATCCAAGTTGAAATCAAGAGGAAGAAGTGGGCTTGGGCAGGGCATTTAATGGGAAGGCAAGATAACCGCTGGTCCTTAAGGGTAACGGAGTGGATTCTAAGAGAAGGCAAGCGTAGCAGAGGGCGACACAAAGTTATATGGGCGGATGATATTAAGAAATTAGCAAGAATACAGTGGCCGCAACTGGCGAAGGACAGCAGGGTTAATTGGAGAGACATGGGGGAGGCCTTTTCCCAGCAGTGGGCGTAGTCAGGCTGATGATGATGATGATGATGTTGGAGATAATGGTGCTAGATTACGCCGACCAAAACGTTCCGGCGACCCTGCAAGGATCATTCAGTTTATTAGCGCCAAAGAGGAGCTTTGTCTTAAAATGGACGCCGCAGAAGAGTTTTACTACAAGGTTACTCTGCCAAATTAATGAAAACAAATCCCCGTAAATTCTGCAAGTCTATTCTATTCCCTGGATCCACTTCGTAAAGATTGATAATAAACGATGCCGCAGTTTCTGAACCACATATAATTGCTTCTGCCTTTAACGACTACTTCCATTCCGTTTGCACTACAGACAATTCGGTAATTCCAGCTTTTCTTTCTGAATTGCATTATTCAGTTGGGAATGTGTCAGTGTCTGGCAAGGTGGCTCTGTTGTTATGGCGCTCGGCTGCTCACCCGAATGACGAGGGTTCGATCCCGGTCGCGGGAGTTGAATTTCGATGGAGGCGAAATTCTAGGGGCCCGTGTACTGTGCGATGTCAGTGCACGTTAAAGAACCTCAGGTGGTCGAAATTTCCGGATCCCTCACTACGGCGTCCCTCATAGCCTGAGTTTCTTTGGGACGTTAAAGCCCCTTAAAAGCAAAAAGGAAACCACTGAAAGTATGCTTAATATTATACTAAACTTAGACACCAAGAAATCGTGTAGCCAGACGACATCCCAGCGGCGTTTCTGGTTCGCTACTCTCTTTGGTGACGCAGATACAGTTATCTTTAGAAGACCCCTAAAAATCAGCACCCTTTATTCATCCTCGATACCTGCCAAGGTTCCCCCCCTTTGAAATCTCGTTATATGCAATTACTATCCAACTACAGGCCAATTTCCTTTACACAGCATTCAAATGAAACACTGGAGCACGTTGTCTATACACATATAATGGAATTTCTTGCAACTAATAGCAAGTGTTTTCCAGGATGGTTTTCGTTGTAGTTTCAGTAATAAGACACAACTGAGAGAATTCATGCTTGGCATCAGCAGGTCTCTCTACACAGATTGCCAGGTTGAAGCTACTTTTATAGCTTTCGCAAAGGCCTTCGATACAGTTTCACAACCTAAATAGTTCTCAAGCTGTCCGCTGTACTAAAAAACTCGTCCCTGGAGAACTGGATATCGGACTTTTTTCCCAGCACTCCCAGTACGTACGCTTCAACTCTGCCAACTCATCTTCAGTTAATGTTTCATCTGGGGTTCCCAAGGATGTGTACTGGGTCCTCTTCTGCTCCTCATGTACATTAATGACCTGCCATTTCACGCTTCAGTAATGATACGCCTTCATGCCCATAACTGGGTTTTGTATTAAACAATTAAATCACCAGCTTATGTTATACCTAATTCAATCCTTGATTTCTGCAACTGGTCCAAGACGTGCAAATGAATATTAACTTTTCTAAGACCGTCTCGGTCATTTTCACAACGTTCGTGCCGTTCCTTCTTCACATATTCATATAATACAGTAATCTTAAACCGATTATACGAATACAAATATCCCAGTCTCTGTTAACACAAGACATGCCATCGTCAAAACACATTGACGGCATCTGCAATAAGGCCCCTAAAACACTAGGATACTTACATCGCACCTTGCGCGCCGCTCCTCAAGAAACCAAGCTTTTAACATATAGAACACTCATTAGCCCCATCCTCCAATACGCTTGCGTTCGTTGGAACATTTATAAGCAGTGTGAGATAATTCAACTGGAATCTGCAAAAGAAGGCCGTGCGTTTTGTTTGTTTGTTTTTTAAGGAGATTTGACGTGGATTTTTCTCCATCTACTTTTCTTCCCCAACTAGGCCTCACTACTCTTGCCGCACGTCGTGTTCAATTCCTGAAAACAATGTACACTTCAGTCAATTCACCTCGTTTTTCTTCGCTAGATAATTATCTGACACTTTCAAAACCTTCGTCTACAAGGAGCCGCCAAGTCCTAAACATTTCGCCCTTTTATGTCCCCACTAACTACATTTAGTAAAGCTTTTTCCCTCATACCATGGATATTTCGAATTCCATAAAGGCAACATGCGTTAATTACATTAATTACAAGAATTCTTAGTTAATAGCCTCTTCCTAACGTTGCATGAACGCTCTTTACTTTCTGTTGTTCTTTGTATTGTTATTTTGTATTCACCCCACACCTGGAATAGCCTCTCTAGAGGCTGCAGTATGTACAGATAAGTAAATAAGCTCCCTGTTACGCAAGACGCGGTTTCAACGAGGCGTACGCCTCTGAAAAATGGGGCGAAAATCAACACTAGCACCGACGCTGGGCTCAAACAGTGACGATTAAAATCGCGGGTGTTCATTGCACATTGCAGTAAAGGAATGGTATTATGCAGCTGACCGAGGCCCGAGGGTTGCGTGCTTATACTTCATGCACGCAGCTGCTAGCGTCGGCGCGCAGGAACGTTCGCACTGCCAGAACAGTTCATCAACACATATATGTGCACTCGGTGCAAAACAACCACACGTTCCCGGCCAGATAAATTTGCGTCCACTCGAAAACAAAATATACATGCTAATGGGTGATGCCTGAGAGGGTGCATAAATGTGTGCAATAAAACGATAGTGGCAGAGGGTTCGACTTTGCACCCTACTTCGCAATGCCGATTTTTGCTATCACCTACCGAGCCGGAGTACCCGGGTTCGAACCCGACCACGGCGGCAGCTTTTCGATGGAGGCGAAACGCAAGAGGCGCCAGTGCGCTGTGCGATGTCAGTGCAGGTTACAGATCCCCAGGTGGTCGAGATTATTCCGGAGACCTCCTCTAGGGCACCTCTTTCTCTCTTTCTTCTTTCACTCCCATCTTCCTCCCTTCACTTAAGGCGCGGTTCAGGTGTCCGCCGAGATATGTGAGGCAGATACTGCGCCTTTTCCTTTCCTCAAATATCAATTTACCAGCGCCAGACATCAAGAGAAGCTGAGGTCGCGCTAGGCACATGGTGTCACTAATTGAGGGTATACACTCTTTGTCAGAAGTTTGGAGCCCAGGCGGTTTGCCCGTACATTTAGTGAAAAGATGAGCAGTGGAAGCAGCGCTGCAACTGAAGCTTGCCTTTTTGAAATTACACGCGCAAGAATCATGAGAGCTATACCGGTATTAAAAAATTCAGGGGTCATTTTCGCTCTCTAAAGGGCTGCAAGGCGAAAGCGTTTCCTGGCGCACTGTTTGTTTATTTTTCATATTTTCATTTTTTTGTTTTTTTATTTTTTTATTTCTTTTATTTTATTTATGAAACCCGTGCATTCACTAGATGCGCCTTTATTCATGCTCAAACCCTGAGCCTTCGTGGCGGAGTGGTAGCGTCTCCACTTCAAATGCCAAAGGCCCCATGGTTCGATTTCCAGGCTCGACACAGTTTCTTTCTAAATAGTGACGCCGAAACGCGGACAGATTTGCTAGCATTCCTTGGTCACGACAGTATGAGGCATTGAAGGCTTTTGCCTTAAAAGTACGCATAACAAACGACGCACCAACTCGACGAGCTCGAGCGAACAAATATGGAAACCGGCAGCTATGGGCGCCTTGTTGCCAGACCAGCAAGTAGTTTCCATCTATTAGCCCAAGGAAAAATCAGCATCGAAAGCTGGCGTGTTACCTGCACCAGCGTCTTATCCCACACTGCGTGGAATGCTTGGCATACCGCGCTGTCATATCAACCAGCGCGACAGGTGTCGCCTGCAACGGCGAAAACCTCTTCAAACGGCGCGTCATTGATAACGGAGCACTTCAGGGATAATATCACCATTAACATCCATGTTTGCTTGTAAACGATAAAACTTTGCACAGGACAGGAAGGCAGGGCGTCTAACGAACCTACGCGCGCTACCAGAAACATTTACTTATTCATAGGAGGAGGAGGAAGATCAGGAGGAGAGGCGGGGAGGTTAACCGGTAGATGAGAGCAGTTTGCTACCCTGCACTGGGGGAAAGAGATGGGGGCACATAAAGGTGAGGGAGGAGACGGGGAGCTGAAAAAAAATTTTAAGGCGAGAAGGCTTAGGCAAAGTCACAGCCTGTCGTGCAGGCCCGACACTCGCAACAACCGCAGGAAGGCCTGGCAGATCCTCACAGCCATTGATCTCCGCGGCCAGTGTCCCAGAGTCGGGAACTCCGTTAGCGAGCGTGAAGCGGTGGGTTCCAGCGCAAGGCGGAGAGAATGTCTTTCAGAACTGCACGCTCGTGCTTATTCATATCGCCACGCGTCATTGTACCGTGTGTTTCCTCACTCCGCTCAAAGCCGGTGGCACTCGTTTTAGTGCGAAGGCACTGAGACGATCGTCAAAGTTGAGTAAGCATCTTGCGTCTGCATTGCTCGTTGCAATAGCAACCGTGCCGCCAAGCGGAAAGAATTTGGCCCGATGATGAAGAAGTTTGCCGGGATAGCGTGGTAGCAACTGGCAAAGGAAAAGATTAATTGTTGAGACATGGGAGAGGCCTTTGCCGTACAGTGGGCGTAGTCAGGATGATAATGACCCTCGAAATTTGACCTTCGCCGATTTGGACCAAGATCGATATCTAACCATAATTTACCGTGCCCGACACAATGGCAAACTCCAAATTTCATCCTGCTAATTTCCGAATATTTGCTCTAGGACTAGAAAAAGCAGTTCACAGCTTTCAGATTTGCGCCATCCGGTTGCTGTGGTTTCACTTGTGGCCTAACCATTTACGTCACCGCGCTTTCGCACGTCACATATAGGTTTAAAAGGCAACTGCATCAGTTCTAGAAATCGACGAGCTTAGAGGGGTCGAGTGTGTGAATCTTGCAGGTAAAGCATGCAAAGTACTTTTGGGCGAACATTTGAATTGGTGCCGTAATCGCCGATTAAAATCACGACGGTCTTCAAGCTGCACCGCAGCGCACAGCATCAAGAGAGGGGGGTCTCGTGATGACGTCATAGAAGACACCGGCTCATTTCCAAAGCATAAACGCTTGCTTGCAAAAAACTAACGCAACTGAAGGCAAAACCTGCCGAGCGTTACTCGGCGGCATCCAAGGAGGCATGGCAGCGTGTGGCTGACAGCAGCGGTAATTTGAAACCTCAACTTCCGTGACGTCACACGGAGCTTCCCCGCACTCCTACATTGCTTTGAGGAGAAGCCTAAAATTCAATCGTCGATTAAGTCACTATTTTGAATGCTAGCGCAAAAACACGTGGCACCCTATACCTACAGCCTCTGTAGATATGAATCCTAGAATATCGCGGAATTCTCAAAAAGTGGTGCCTTTGCTTTTAAGGGGAGTTAACTCCTGCTTATTTTCTATGAGACTGCGCAAAAATGACTATAACGTAAGCATAAGGATTGGGTGACTTCACAATAAGTCATGTTCACTGCATACCTACACCAGTTTACATGTCTAGAAAATTGAAAAAGCTGGGAACATTTTGACTACTGTTGCTCACATTCTTGCCCGTCGGAGAGCAACAGACCGATCCCCTCGATCCTTCTGCGCATGCGTCGCTTTTCCGGAAGTTGCCCCGCCGCCATGTTAGTTGTAGCCAACTTTTCAACCGCAGCACCGCTCGTTGAGCACTGCGCACAAACTTTTCGGACAGGTCTCCGACTTCACGACCGAGAAAAATTTGTCATGTGATTTGTTTGTTGTTTATTGGGTTTTATGGCACATAGGCAACTGAGGCCATCATGCGCCAAGCTCAGGGTATGAGGGAATTGTCCTGTGTAGAATTTTATTGGAATATTAAAATAATCGCCAGTGTAGAGAGCCTATAAAATTGGTATGTGTTATCTAGTGACGACAGAGGAAAAAATTTTATGAATGGCTAATGATAAAAGCTTTAACAAGGCCAGGTAGGCTCCGCGGCCATCCTTGGCTGTGGAAGGGCGCTGAGCCTCCCAGGCAACCAAATAAAAACTTCAGCCCCTTTCTCAGGAATGCGAAGGTGGCTGAAGTGTATCTTAAAGTAAAGTGAGGCAGTGGATCAAAATTTACAGTCTGTTGAGCAGACCTGCTTCTCTAAAAAAAATCAAACACGCAAGCTGTGTTAACAATTTGTCATGTGAGTATATTGAGAAATTGCAGTGCCAGTTCCTTGCAGTATGCAAGGCGAACGTTGAAAAACGTTTGCTGCTCTTGAATTTATGTTCTTACCGGCCAATTAAGCGTTGTTGAAACTTGGTTCAGCACGAAAGACGAACACAAAGAAAGGAAACGACACACACGGAGCGCTGAACCAAGTTTAGACTATGTCCCACCAACTATCCCAGCACGAAGTTTTGTCAATTAAGCGTTGAGTATCACCTTGGTTCGTTTTTGTATGAAGCAAAGCCATTGAAGAGTATCGTGCGACCATTAGCTTACTACAGATGCGCTTTTTATGCGAAAGCACTATTACGACGGGTAGACGTCGAACAAGATCTGTGCGATGTTTGTCACTTTGTGGCGAAAACTTTGCGATGTTTGTGAGTTTGTGCCAAGTGGGTCTTCTCTCCTACTCTGGTCCTAGTTTCTGGCGCTAACTTCATCATAAACAAATATTCCTGCTCCTGCCATTATCCGCGGGAGCGAACAGGTCACCTTCGCTGGCCAGTGCTGGAGAGCGCTAGGTAATCAGCGCAGCAGCCGAACACGCTTCATGTTAAACCACAACACTGTTTCGCGCTGTGCATTGCTCATCGTCGTCTTACTCAGCTTCCATCTGCGGCGCAAACAGAATTCTCTGTGCCTTCGCGCCGCAGATGGAAGTTGAACCTCTCTCTTCATCTTCGTCGCTGGTATTCATGCTGCTTTGGTTTGAATTAATGGGGTTTAACGTCCCAAAGAGACTCAGGCTATAAGGGACGCCGTAGTGAAGGGCTCCGGAAATTTCGAGCCCCTGGGGTCCTTTAACGTGCACTGACATCGCACAGTACACGGGCCTCTAGAATTTCGCCTCCATCGAAATTCGGCCGCCGCGGCTGAGAACGAACCCGCGTCTTTCGAGTAAGCACCCGAGCGCCGTAACCACTGAGCCAACGAGGCGGGGCCATTCTGCTTCAACATGTTTATTGAACTTAGGCAAAAATTATCTCATTGTTTTATCATTTGCTTGTGACGCGAGATGCCACCAGTCTTAAATCTGGTTATAGTAGCCCCAGGCAACAGCTTCCATTTTGTACCAGATCATTCAAATTTGCTACCCGCCACTACTCTTCCAATGAGTTATCTGCATCTTCTCCGGCGGTGCCGTTGGGAATGGGTGGCGTTCGGAGATGCTGGAGCATAAACGGAGCCTACGTTGATGGCGTGGTCATCGTCGATGTGGAGCCTTCCTTCGAGGTTCTAGTACGCTCCCGTAAAGTCCATGTTCCGGTTGGAGCTATTAGAAACGGCAGGTGCTTCGCACGCTGTCTTCAGTCGGAGCGGCTTTTGTGGCTTTGGCGGTGTTAGCTTTATGCTTTGCTCCATGGGAACAGCTTGGGCTGCTTCGGAGGACTCAAGGAGTGAGGAAGCGAAGGATATCCTTCACCCAGCACATCCACCGCTTGTCAAATAATGATGCCGGCAGTAAGGAAAGCGGCGAAAAGGCTTCCAAGAGAAACTCGTTGTTGGGCTCGCCTGTGCCCACAAAAAACTGACTCAGCAGCAGCGTGGCAACAAGCGTGCTCGCGGCCGTCGAACTCGGCCGCGCTGAATTTAACTTTCTTGGGATAGCGTTGCGCACACGAACAAACGTACTTATTAATTTAACGCTGGCAAGGAACCATCGATATAAGCTGCGAAAGCAACTACGGCAACCTGGAAAAAGTGGAAGCAGTTGTACTTGGCTGCGATCACTCGAGATAAGTCTGGCCGCACCTCGTGAAACACGCAATTGATAAAACCGGGGGCCGACGCTATCGAGCATGAACAAACAGCACAAGAATATTTCGCAATATTGCCACCCCTGGGAGCTGGGAATAATTAGTTCTCAACGCCCAGTGAATTTAATGCAAGCAACAGACTGGCCACTGACCACTTCGTTTCAGAGAGCGCAGTATATGGTGTTTGCTCTGATCACTGCTTCCCTGCGTTTGCTGCGACGTTATTCATGACTAAGAGGACAAAAGCGTAGTCCCGCTGAAATCTCACGTACTGTGAATGGGAGTGTCAGAGCTCTGTTCAGGATTGCCTGACCTATCCCAGATCTGTTCGTGATTACTGTTCAAGCAACACTTGTACAATAACGCACGAATTCATAGCGGGCACGTGTGGTTGTCAAAAAATCACTTCCCACCCCTTCAAGCTGCGAAACGCGTCCGCAAAAAACAAGTGCATGCTTGCTGAAAAATCAGCATGCACCCGTTGAAGCTCGAAAGATTCATGACTGAATGCTAACAGTGCACATTATTTGAACAGTGCTGCGGAACCAATCCTTTTCACATCCTCGGTCGTAATCGAGTATCGTTCATCCGGTAGTCCGTTCGTTCGTCCGAGTATCGTACGTCCCAAAGCAACTCAGTCTATGAGGGACGCCTTAGTGAAGGGCTCCGGAAATTTCGACCACCTGGCGTGCATTAACCTGCACTGACATCACGCAGTACGCGGGCCTCTAGAATTTCGCCTATATCGAAATTCGACCAGCGCGGCCGTGATCGAAACCGCGTTTTTCGGGTCAGCAGCGGAGCGCCATAAACATTGAGCCACCGCGGCGGCTGTTCGTCTGTTTAAATCTATACGTACATTCCATACAATCAGAACGAGTGTTGCGCCCAGCACATTCGCCGCCACCCAGTTTCGCAGCCTTCGGTACATTACTCCATCAAACTCGAGGAACTAAGGGAATTGTAAAAGTTATCCCCTTAGTGAGTGCCACGCTCTCCTGGTTAAGAAGAATGGCGAGCTGGCCTAGTCGGCATGGATGGATATTGCAGGCGAACCAGAGCACAAGACGGGACAAAGAAAAGGACCGACGCACACAGCGCTGACAGCGTTGCGTGTCGCTCTTTTCCTTCGTCCCATTTTATCCTCTGGTTTTTATTCTCTACGGGTTAAGTCTTTTTTCTTCATGTCACTACCCAGGATTATAGACGTTTCTACTTGCACCGCCGTAACCAGGGTCTACAGAAAAAAAGCAAATGACGAGAGCAGTAGTATTTTCATTGTAGTGTCAGCCTCAGCCATATGCGGCACTCTGTTCAAGATGGTGCTTGCCGCAGTAGCATTGCTTCGACCACTCTTGAACTCAAGACAGGAAAGCTAGAAGGTGTATGCAAAAGCGCTAGCCAAATATAAATGTTGCCGCCACAGCCGTGAGCGAAGAAAAGCAGTCCCTTACCTTTCAAGTAGATTCTGCCAAGGGTTGGAATTCCAAACCACACCATGCGCTGCGCTGTACGGCACGGAATTGTTCGAGCGAAGCCCGTCGCTGAAAATACGGCGGTGTGGCACAGCGCAAGATAAGCGGACGACTAAGCAGGCTTGGCTGGCCTTGGCTTTCAGACTGTGCACAAGGTTTGCTTCCGGTTGTGGTTCCTGTCTGCATGTTATTTCAGGAAGCCTTCAAGATAAAAGTCGCAGGTCTCTGGAAAAGCAAAGCTACGCTGTTCGCCGTTACCGCATTATTTGACAAATCCGAATGATAAGTGTCACACTGGAATATGAATGCTAAGTGCGTCGGTCTCAAATACCGACGTAGGACGTGACGTATCGGCTCAAATGAAATAGCAGCAGGTATGATCTAATGCAATGCCGCGCGCGCTTACTTATATAAAAAAATTTACAATATATGCAATTTTAATGCATTTACAAGCCGTCGTTAGGGGAAGTGAAAACGACCGCTTGTGGCCTCGAAACGGGCATCAAGTCATCAAAAGGTTGCAGCACACACGTATACAGTTTTTAAGCATGTAATGCTTTTAGCTCCCGTTGTCGGCAGTGTGGTGACGTCACGCCGAGACCGAGAGCCAACATCCGGGCACTGAATTCCACTCATCCGGGCACTGAAACGAGAGCATCCGGGCACCGTACGAGATTTAACGACACTCATACGTGATGTGTTAGGGGCTTAGAGAGGGCCGCTTAGAGCAAGAGCAGAGCTCCAGGGCGAGAAGGGCTTTGGGCGGAAAAACTGCTTCCGCGCCGTACCCAAGGATGACGCCGCGGTCCCACGCTCACGCATGTAAAAGACCGGCCGCTGGGCTTTCAGCTCATGACGTTCCCCCTTTGGCAGGCAGATGTATACACGCTCGCGAAGTATTCGAACGCGCTGCATATACATTCTTGTCAGGCCTGCGTCTCGTCGTGTCCGCGTACGCTGCTGTATCGTCCTGCATTTCAATGCCGCCACCGTCCCAGCTGCTTAAGCCGAGCAATGGAGCCTGATGAGAGGAGAGGTAGGAAGCGTCTTGCGGGAAGCGGTCGCTTTGCGAGTGATACGCCACAGCAGAAGGCCGCTCCCGAAGGCGACAAGGCCGCCACGGTTCGCGGCTACCTACCTAACGCACTATTGCAGGCAATTGCTTCGATGTAACAGGAAGAGTGTGGTGTGGTG
Organism: Amblyomma mixtum; assembly: GCF_055824585.1. NCBI lineage: Eukaryota > Metazoa > Arthropoda > Arachnida > Ixodida > Ixodidae > Amblyomma > Amblyomma mixtum. The sequence continues at coordinate 141,597,664 of NC_143012.1, read as the reverse complement.
TGGTGTGGTGTGGTGTGTTGAACACTAGACCCATTTCAAGATTTTGATTAGTACCATCTACGACCAGTGTGTTATGCCCGTAAACATTTCATGCTTACTGTGCTCTCTGTTACGGGAGAGGCAGAGATTTTTTTTATTGAGGCTTGCCCGAGAGGACGATCATTTTTTGCCTGCCTACGTACTGCGTACAGCTTGCACCATGCTTGCTTTGCATGACTAAATCGTAAACTCAGAGCTCCATCGTATTGGCTGTTCTGGTAAAGGTAATTTTAAGGCATCGAAGGGCTCAAGATTGGATGCCAGCTCAAACAGACGTAAACGGGTTTTTAATGCCGAAATATTAACACTCCCATTCCATAACGAAAAAACTTAGCCGCCGCGGTGGCTGAGTGGTTATCGTGCTCGGCTGCTGACCCGAAAGACGCGAGTTCGATCGCCCGCCGAATTTCGATGAAGGCGAAATTCTAGAGGTCCGCTTACAGCGCGATGTCAGTGCACGTTAAAGAACCCCAGGTGGTCGAAAATTCCGCAGCCGTTCACTATGGCGTCTCTTATTTCCTGTGTCGTTTTGGGATGTTAAACCATTATAAACCAAACCTAAAGAAAAGCATCACGAGAAAAGCCGGCGCCGTTTGTCTGTGTGAGTATGCGCGAGAGTGCGTCTGTGTGTGTGCGTATCAACTCGCAGATGGTACAAAACATCCCAGCGATGGCTAGAAGAGAACGGTGTCACCATCAAAAGGGAGTATGACATACACAGCAAGCTGAACTCCGCCACTTCAGACATTCTTATACACCTCGTTTGCCTATATACAGGGCGTTTCACCTAAGATTTTGCCTAATTTGTAGAAATAGGCCTCTTTAGTTACGCATTTTTCGCCAGAGCATTGTCAGCGGTATAGCATACCAGGATACAGCTAAGACGTCCTAACTAGCGGGCTGGTTAATTGATATTTAGTCGATAACTTTTGAATTATTACTGTTAGGCTCATTCATTATTGAGGGGCGTCTAGCCCACGGTAAATTTATTTATTTACATGCCTACAGCGCCCTTGCGGGCATTAGTGTAGGGGGAAAGAAAAAAAACAATATGAGTGCACATATGATGTATTACAAATTCACCAGCAAATTGAAAAGCATGAAACAAGCAGTGAAAAATAAAACGATACGTATACACATAGTTGTCTTTATATTTGCATCACTTAAACACACTGTATCATGGTAAGTGGAAACACAGGTGTGAGAAGTTAAATGTCCACATAAGTTTTTGGAATTTCGAAAACCCGGTTTCCCTCGGCGCTGTGACCCAACGGAAGCGGCAGTAGCTCTCAGAAGGATGTACTGACCGCATACCAGGAAGTTACGCAAGCCTACCGTCTGGCCCGCAAGCAATATCCTGCCAGCCACAAAACCCTAACTAGAACCCAAGAAAACGCCTGGCGCCGCTTAGAGACAAATACGTACCCTCATCCCACAATTTACTCGCACATTTACCCAGACAAGTACACGGGTACATGTAAATTCTCCCCTCAGCCAGGCAACCTCACGCATATGATGTGGGGTTGCTCAAATCTTCCCAAACGACAGAGCAACATTGAAAATATGGAGGAGTGGGAGGCACTGATGCGCAGCTCAGATCCAGCCGTCCAAGTGGCGCCATGCAAGTGGGCTGCGGAGGCCGCCGGGGCTCAGGGGCTCCCGTCTGCCTGATCCCATCACCCTTCCCTTTTAAAGTTGCGCACAAATAAAGTCTTAAACCACAACAACAACAGATTTTGCCTTTTTTCGGCGAATTACGTGCTCTTGAGGATTTGTTTTGCCTGCAGGCTTCTCGAAAGCGCAAATATTTTGGCACGATGTAGCCAAAATTTGATGGTCCACAGCGACGAGGGCAGCCACCTTTTTGAAGTTCTAAAAATTTATATGGATATTACTTACGGTGGGCTGCACACCTGTTAATAATTTATGATCCTAACAGCAATAGTTGAAAATCGGATGTGGCTTAGCTCAGCTAGGCCAGGATATACGTACTGAAAGCAGTTTCGTCTGCTGACATTTCGGCATCGACTCGCCGTCATTGGCGGCGTCTCTTCGCGAGACGTTCCTGTCGTTCTTCGGGCGTCTCGGTGCCAGCTTACCCTTTCTCGCCACGTTATCACGCGGCGCATAAGCTGTGCGCGGTCCGCCACCTGCGCCATCTGCTTCGCCAGCGCCGTACATTGCGAGAGGGATTTTCAGTGGGTGCCGCATGAAGGCGCTTCTACTACAGGCCAAGGAAGGTGCCTCAATCGCGAGCGCCGCCTTCAGGGTGAGGACACCGCTCTCAACGGAGGCATGTTGGGTCGGAATCTCCCGTTGGGCTACGCTGGGAGCTATGCGGCGGCGGGCTGTTTCGAACGGAAAACTGCCTCTACCACATGAAATTCCACAAATTTGGTGTCTTCCCAAGACAGAGTGGTGCCATAGATTATTTAACAAGTGAATCAAATTTAGTTACGGAAAAATATATCTTTTTTCGCAGCTAATCTGCCTGGAAACTCGGCGCCTTGTGACAAGTTCATTACATTCTTACAACGGGCGCTGCATACTCCAATGGAATCTGTATATTCGGATGCATTACATTTCATTACTTTGCAAACAAACAGGATTACTTATTTCGAGCAATATTTTCACATTCGCCAAAGAGTGCCATTCAAACAGCTTCCCGGTCGCCGCGAAATCAAGTCAGAGAAGTTTAAGGGGATGAAATGTAATGTTGCGCATTAATTATAACTCCGCCCCAAGCAAACATTGCTATGGACTGCAAACATTTAACATGCCTTGTCTCGCATACTTTGGAGTTCTGTGGGTTGAGAGCCGTCTCACCTGACCAGTGATTCCCAATTCTCCGCCCTCTTCCCCGAGCAAAGTGAAATGGCCGCTGCCCTTATCTAGAGTGAGCAGAACACCTGGAAACACAACAGTCCCTCATAGCTTCATTGTGCGGCAGCTTCATGTGCATATAGAATCTTCTGCACCATGCTGTGAGACGTCGCGTGTTTTGTAGAGACTAGCATGTGCGCCGATGACGTAGGCCTGGAAAGCTGTAATCGTCCAGCAGTTAATTGCGCCAAGGGCAGGGGAGGATTAAAACTGGCCCGGCCATATCCAAATTTGCCGAGCGCTTCCTGAAGAATCTGACAGCAAAGGCGTTTCCCAGTAAGGCACCCATATTATTTAGGCGCGCTCTCGCTGGTAAGCGAGTATGTGAGCTGTCTGCAAGCGTTTTGGTCAATTTCTTTTCTTTATGTCACGAAGGCATTTTAACCCCCCTCCCCCCATCCCTCTGCCTCTTTTCGCTAGCTCACTGCGAAATCCTAGCGGCGTAACTACATCCTATGCCCCATTAAGCAAAGAAATCGCGACTGAATCCGTGACCCCAAAGAAAGGAGCCTTTTTTGTCTCCACTACAAAGCAAAAAGGCCCATTTCGTTGGCGTCACGCAGCTGCATCACTAAAATTCGTCGCGCGTGTTTCTGGGCATGCATTTCATATAGTTTACGTTCCCCCCTCTTGATGACAGCGGTGGAGATGAGAGCTTGCCTGTCCTGATGACTCGTCCGTGTCTTTCTCCGCGCTTTACGTCAAACGCGGTTTTCCAACTAGCCCGGACCCATACCTTAAAGGGAGATCTATTGCCTTGCCACACTATACTACTGAGTGAGGCGACAAGCCAGCGTATAGACCTTTTTCACGTGCGCGCGGCCATCTTTCAACAGCAGCGCCATCTTGCGTCTCCGATTTTTCCGCCATGTTACCTTGGGTGGGGCCGCTGCAATACAGGCAGCGAGTACTCGCAGTGCTTTCCAGCCTAATCTGAGTGGTGATTTTTGCATGATTTTGACCTGCAAAGTGTTGCACTGTATCCACTGAGCAACTGCGAACAAAATGGCCCGTGCTTCGACGAGCGGCGACGCGGACGTTTCCCTGCAAGTTGTGCCGAAAATCGACATTGAAGGTGCGCTTCAAAGCAAGTGTGCGCAATTCATTTAACAGCTTTCTGGTATCTATAATGGCGACATTTATTAATGCGAGCACGAAACTTTCTGAGCGCTTCTATGTTGTAGTTATAATTATAAAAGAAAAACCGTTCCGTTCCGAGCTAACAGCAGTGTTGCTGTCAAGCGCTAAAGCGGTCTGCTCTGCGTTGCGCCGGTGACACGAACAGATTGAAACTGCGTTCGACCGCGTCTTTCACTGCATTTTCCCCCTGCACTGTCCTAAAAAACGGTATTTTCTGTAGTGCTTACATGGAGAAGGCACCGCTGGAGCGCATAAGCGCACAGAATTCTGTTGCGGCTTTTGGCTTTGCATAAATTTATTACTTCATACTAACGATAAAATAACTGGTGATGCGTGCAAATTTAGGGTGGTCCACTCTTAGCTTGAACATGCGAGTGTGCGGCAGCGCTCTTCGGAGCGCCAGTGCATCCATCGGCGCCGCGCGTCGAAGCAAAGGTTCGCAGGAACAGAGGAAACTGGATTTGGAGCTTCGCGTCGTCTGCCGCTTCGCTAAACTCGGAAAAAGATGTAGTAGAGAGGCATCTGGCCTTCGAACGCGATGTAATTTATACACTCGAAGCCGGTGCACCTGCTGTGACAGTCCCTGAGGGGAATATCTGCTTGGTCCGTCACGGATGCGGTCGCTGATTAATGCCGAAAGAGCGATAAAGCGCGTGCGTGTGGTCGGGTGGGCACTGCGTGCCTGCGAATTGCACGTCCCTAATAGGCACATTTTATTTAAACAATCGGCGCTTTGCATTATGGCGTCAGTTGAAAACAGTATTTGGTCTAAGCATGTGGTGTCAGGACGTAAGGTGGACGCGTCAAAGCTGCGGCCTTCAGTTTTTTAAGTACTGCTGGTTTATCAGATAATTACTGCAAGCAAACAGCTGTGACATTTGTTCAATGCATCATGGCTGTCAAGCACTGTCAAATAGCTATGTTTACAGTACCGTTCTCGTTAATAATCAGTCGCCAGTGTCGGCAGTTATAACAGAAATGTTTCACGTAACCCGCAGTGCTGCTGCATCATTTACCCAAATTATTACTTATGTTTTGATTTAGCAAGGGGCACAGACGACACATAGCGACATCAGCAGTAGGTGCTCGCGTGTAAGGTATGTGTAGCTGGAACAGCCCGCAACCGCACTGCCGTCGTGGCTCTCTGTGTTCCTCACACTGCTCCGCTTCAAGTCGCCTTCGCTTCCTGTAGTTGTTTGAACAGCAGACGACTGCGCACTGGTTTCCCAAAGACCTCGTTTCAGCTAATCGCACATACTTTCAAATCGCGCTACTACAGCTAAGCAACCGCATACAGTAAACACAGAGAACCGCAGAGAACGCTCGGGACGCACGGACACCTTTCCGAACCAGCCAGAGAGGAGGAAAGCAGCATGGCGGTGTTCGGCGCGCTGGGAGCGAGGCTAAAACTGAAAAAGCGCACCTGAAGTTTGCTCCCTAAAGTCACTTGAACTCTTCCAGTGACTTCCAGTGCAGTGGGAGCAATACAGTTCCAGTGACTTTATTGCTCCCACTGCACCTGCGCCGCTTCTTCCCTGCCGGTCATTTTGGCGTTTCTGTCCGGGCACGTCGCAGGCGGAGCGCGCGCAGTCGGCCGCGTCTCGACTGGTACGCGAGTGCTGCTCGCGCCGCTGGCACTCTCTCTTTCATTGTGTGCACGTGCCGTACTGCCACGGCCGCTTGATTCAAAGCGCAAAGCGAGGTGCGGCCAGCCACGTCGCGCCGCCGACAATGGTTGAGCATGTCCTGGCGGAGTTACAGTCGCGGCCGCTGTTTTCGGTGAGGGCGCCACTGCTCGGGGACAAGTCGCACGGTTTCCCGGGAGTGGTCTTCCGAAGCGCTCCTTGCTTCGTCGTGTTCGAGCGCGTTTGCCTCGTGTAAAACCGCGTTTGCCTTCCATATTCAATGCAAAAGAAAAAATGGCTGAGGCTTAACTTGGTTAAGCCTGGAGAATGCGAAGCATCATCGTGTCGCGTAATTTGGAGGCGAACAACCACAGCGACGGCGCGAGGTGGGCCCCCGTTTCTCTACTGTCGTGACGTCATCGTGTCACGTGGTGTGATGTCATGTATCACGTGATTTGGAGGCGCACAACCACAGCGACGGCGCGAGGTGGGCCCCCGTTTCTCTACTGTCGTGACGTCATCGTGTCACGTGGTGTGACGTCATGTATCACGTGATTTGGAGGCGCATAACCACGGTGAAGGTCTGAAGTGGTAGCTAAAGTAGTATGCTTCGCATAAAACCACTACTACCACTACTCACGTTCCTCATGTCTGCAGTGCTTTCTTTGGATTTTCTGCTGTGCGCATGAGTGAGCACGTTTGCCTCGCGTCTGCAGTGCTGGATTTGTACTTTTCGTGTGCGCGTGAATGTGTGTTTGCCTCGTGTCTGCCGTGCACGCTTTGGGCTCTTCGCGCATGCATGTTTGGAGGTCAGTGACGTGTATGGGGCACGATGCCGCGCATCTGCTGTGTGCCACTTTCCGTCAAAAACTCCAGAAAACAGCCAACTGTGAGATATCACGAGTTTTACTCCGAACTACAGCGTCGAGAAGCGTGGCTGAAAATATCGCTCGCCAAGGACTGACAGGGAAAGGAAGCAAGTGGGTGCCAAGCAACAGGTCTCTGGAATGTTCCTTGCATTTTAGAGAGAATGACTACACAAAGGAAGGTCAAGGAAGTTTCTTCATCTGTGAATTGTTCCTTCCTTTTTGTATGACCATGGAATAAAAGTGTCAAGTACTTTGTGGTTTTCTCGGCTGCAGGTGGGCTTATGAAGTTCCACAACTTCAGCTATAATAATTTTTTTTTCTTTTTTATAGTTTTTTTATATTTTTATAACTTGTGCATATAAGAGAAAAAATTCGACGTGACACGAAGCGGAAATCTACTGCGTGTAACCAGCTGTGCGTGTCCGTCTCATTCACCGTCTACATGGGGTAGCGAGGAATGAATAAAAATCAGGGGAGCACTTTGACGATCTAAAGTGCGAAGAGGCCAAAGCCTTTAACCGCCTCTGTCGCTGCCCTCTGCTTGGCAACTGTTGAAGATCGTTTGGCGACTCTTGAACGCTACCGTACGGCATCGCAAGCGCGTTGCGTAGCGGGCGACATTGGAGCGCGCGCGGGCGGCATCCTTCCTCGATCAACGTTCAGAGAGCAACTGGGAGATCTCTGGGTGATTCGACCACTGTGCAAACTTTTGACGTCAGTGCACATGCGCCGGTTTTATACCACCTGAGGATTGCGCATGGCGGCACTGCGCGTGCGCTGTCTTCGCGTTTAGTAGGCATCATTAACTAATAATCATTACTGTTCGTACATCTACTACTACACCATTAACTATCATTACTGACTTTTCAAGTAACCATTATTGACAGCTGCCGCGGACGCATGGACGGACGGACACGCTGGTGAGTCATGAGCCATAAAAGGCCTTAAGAATAGAATGAAAGCTTCAGGAGCATTAACGCTACATCCTGAGGTAGAGCCGCTGGCCCGGTCGTGCATAGTATAGGCGGCCGTTATGGACAGCGTTCAGGCATACACTAGAAGGGGGATTCCCACCTGCTGCGGTGGCTTGTGACATTCGCGCTTTAAATGCCGACTTCAAAATGCAGTCTTCAATGAGGCACTAGGCAGCGCACTCTTTACGCCCTCAGACAGCCAGCAACGGGCGTATCGACGCAGCAGTCACGGCGTTTCTCTGCGAGCAGTTGTCCCCGAGCAGTGGCGCCGCGGCGCGCGCACGGAGAACTAGGCTCAAGACGCCGTTTCTGTGCGACGTGGCGGGCCGCACCTCGCTTTGCGCTTTGCATCAAGCGGCCGTAGTAATGCTCGCCGGTGCACAAAAGGTATTGCCTCTCGCCGGGAGTTATGGCTGGAGTTCCGCGACGTTCAAATAGTGGAGAAACTAACTGTTGTGTCGTGGGCTGTCACAATAGTTCTCTGAACACCAAGGGCCGAGAGCCACCCGTGAAATTGTACCGATTTCCTGGAAAATGGTACGAGACCGAGAGAGGCCAAGCACGGATAACTGCTGTCCGCAGGGTCAAGTAATATCTCTTTTTCTCGCTAAACATGTTTGGTATGCTAGACGTGTAATATTATTTCTGATCAGTTTTCGTTGTAATTCACTAAGCAGGGTTTAGTAGTAGAGCTCGCTCTAACGAACCTCTTTCTCGTGACTGTTCCTCATGGTTATTTATAAATAAGCACACAGCAGCAGCATGCTTGCAGTGTCCTTGAATACATACTGCATGAGGCAATACATGCTGTGTACAAATACAGGATATACTTTAAGAAGCCTCTCGCGCTTCGCGTTATCTATATTCGTAAATAATTCCTCTGTTTTGCGGCGGAGTGTTTGGGAAGCCCGCTAAGTGAAAAAGTGGTTTTAAGCAGAGAAAATGACGAGTACCTGTTTCTTCTCAGTATACACTTCAAACGAGCCTTCAGGGAAGGGACGAAGGAGAGAGGGGGAACAGAAAGTACGAAATAAGTGGTAGGGTTTTAACGTAGTTAAACCGAGTAGACATGCGAAAGCAGGTGTTTATTGGCTCATGGTTTTGCTTTCCTGGGTCGTCGGCACGTCTGGCGATGATATGACTCATATCAAGCTCCGATTGACGTTAAGCTGATCTGATCTCCGCGCCGCAGATGGAAGTTGATGTAGACGATGATGTCCAATGCACAACACTAGAATATTGCAGCGTATCATTGTAGCGTCCGTTAGTTCGCGCAAAGCCGCAGAAAAGGGGGGTTATCATTTTTGTTCGTGACGCGAGAAGCGACCGGTCTAATCTTGATTGTTCACAGCCATGAACAGCTGCATCTACGTGTTTCCAGATTACTCTAGATGATATCGACCTGTTATCTCGAAGTTTTCTTGCCGGCTTTAAATTGAACGATGCCGCTAGCAGCGGGCATTCGTAGTTCGACGATTGACGAGCACGCTTGTTGCTTACGCCGCCACCGAGTGATTCAGTTCTTTTGCGGGCGCAAGTCAGCCCAAATAAAGAGCTTCGTTTGCAAGTCTTTCTGGTGTCTTCCTGACCGCTGGACGGCCGTCACTACAACGTGACATCTGGTGGAGGTGCTGGGTAGCCTTCCATGTACCGGACGCCCCCTACAAGCCGTGACGCCATCCCTCTGAGTCATTTACCGCAGGACCTTAGTCCACTCCACCGCGCAAGCCGACGTCTGCAAGGCGACGCACCTGAGTTCGGGATTCTGCCGGACCCTACCCGGAAGCGAAAGCCAGTAGCAACGTCCACCATGAGCTTGCCCCAGACGACGACTCCAATCATTTTTCACCAGCCCCGGGTGCCACCAGCCTTCGACGCTTCGCCTGGCGCCGACCCCGAAGAATGGCTGGAGCAGTTCGACCGTGTGGCTCTCTTTAACAACTGGGACGACGCCATGAAAATTAGGTACGTATTCTTCGCCTTGGAGGGACCGGCAAGAATCTGGTTTGAGAATGAGGAAGCTAGCCTTAGGGATTGGGAAACCTTCAAGGAGCAGCTTCTCAAGACTTCCACAAACGTCGTCAGAAAGGAGAGAGCCCAGCAGCTGCTACAGTCTCGCATACAACAACCAAACGAGACCGTTGTAGTATACACTGAGGAGATGAAGCGTCTCTTCCGGCGTGCCGACTCGAGCATGAAGGAAGAAGAAAAGGTCAAGCTGCTTATGCGAGGAATTAAAGAGCAACTCTTTGCGGGCCTCGTACGGAACCCACCGAAAACCGTCGCCGAATTTGTACAAGAGGCATCCACTATGGAAGAAACTCTTGATACCCGAGCCCGCCAGTATGACCGCCAGCAGCGCATTTTCTCAGCAAACTGCCTGGACACCACTAACAACGATAACCTGCGGGAGGTTATCCGTCAAGTTGTTCGAGAGGAGCTCCGAGGATTGCTGCCAACGGGAACGCAGCCGCAGATTTTATCGCTCACAGACGTCATCCGGGATGAAGTTCAACAGGCCTTGGGTGTGACGCCGACCACCACGCAGCCTATGGAGCCCCCAGCGATGACTTACGCCGCAGCTGTGCGCCGTCCTGCACCTCGACGACGGGACCCAAGCCCCTATCGCCCTCAGCCAGCTGCGTTGTACCGCCGCCCTCTCGCCCCAACCCGCCCGTCCTACGACCGTCGCACACAGCCGAGGAAATGCGACGAGTGGAGAACTCCTGACCGGCGCCGCCCACTATGCTTCCACTGCGGCGAAGCCGGTCACGTCCTCCGGCACTGCCCATACAGAAGACAGGGCATCCGAGGGTTCTCTACGACGCCCCACGACCCCGACCCGGCCAGCGACCAGCCGAAATCGAAGAGTTTTTGCGTCGGGAAGAATACTCATCGCCGAGCCACCTATCACGTTCCCCGTCGCCATCGTCCCCGCGCTTTGTATCTCCTAGCCGAGGTTACGCCGTGCGTGGACGCTCCCCCAGCCCCCGAAGGTTAAACTGAATAAAGCAGCCTCTGGAGGTGAGGTTGCTTCTAAGCGCAATGACAAAGATCCTCCACCAACGAAAACGCAATACCATGCCTCAACTACGACGACAACACCGACGACGACGACGCGGCCAGACCTGAAGCTTTTACCGCTGCCCAGTGAAGTAACATCGGAGTACGCCCACCGCAGCCTCACTACTCGACTAAGCCGAGATCGGACACCGAAGACAACGTACAATACGAGAACGCGAACGAGTGACCTTGAAGTTACGGTCGATGGTCACGCAGTTACTGCCTTGGTCAACACGGGAGCTGACTACTCTGTCATGGGCGGCCCACTCGCTGTCCGACTCAGGAAGGTAAGAACAACTTGGGATGGCCCGCTGATCCGCACCGCAGGTGGCAACCTGATTACGCCGTTAGGAGGCTCCACCGCAAGAGTTACTGTAAACGGAAGAACCTATGCGACAACCTTCCTGATCTTATAGCAATGCTCGCGAGACGTGATTTTGAGAATGGACTTCCTGAATGAACATCGAGCGATCATCGACCTTCGATCTAAGTCGATCAAGCTTTCCACGGACAAAGCCATATCTGCAGCGACGACAGCGACTCATCACGTTGCCTTAAACGTTCTGTACGAAGCATTGAGCGTGCCGCCCCGATCAAGTGTCGTCGCCTGCATAATTACTGGAGACATCGAAACTGCCGAAGGCGTCATCGAGGGGAACACCCAGCTACTCCTGGATCGAGGACTGGCCGTCGCAATGGGAGTCGCCCAAATCCGAAATAACCAAGCCCAGGTGTTGCTAACCAACTTCAGCGAATAATACCGGCATCTAAACAAAGGTACAACGATCGCTTTCCTCGACGAGCTGGCAGACTTCAGAGACATATTTGCCCTACCCGACCAACCCGTAGAACGATCTGACCAACGCCATCAACCAACGTTTGATATCAACCCAGCATTACCACGGAGCAGACAAGACCAAATACGCAGTCTTCTTCAAAAGTACAGCGATTACTTCTTATCAGCATCAAATGTGCGACGAACCAGGCATGCCAAGCACCGCATTGTCACAGACGAACACTGCCGACCACTGCGAAGAAGCCCCTACCGCGTATCGCCGCTAGAACGCCAAGCTATCCGCAAACAAGTTGAGGAAATGCTTCGTGACGACGTTATCCAGCCATCAAGGAGCCCCTGGGCAGCACCAGTCCTCCTAGTGAAAAAGAAAGACGGCACCCTTCGGTTTTGCGTCGATTACCGCCGCTTGAACAGGATTACGAAGAAGGATGTCTACCCCTCCCCCGCATCGACGATACATTGGACCGGCTGTGGAACGCTAAGTACTTCTCATCGATGGACCTGAAGAGCGGCTACTGGCAAATTGAAGTCGACGAAAGAGATCGCGAAAAGAGTGCGTTCATCACGCCGGACAGACTCTGCGAGTTCGAGGTGATGCCATTTGGTCTCTGTTCCACACCAGCTACATTTCAGCGAGTAATGGATACAGTGCTGGCCGGCCTAAAGTGGCAGATTTGTCTGGTATATTTAGAAGACGTCGTTGTCTTCGCCTCGAACTTTAAGGAACACGTAAAAAGGCTTCGAACAGTACTAGACGCAATAAAATCATCCGGCCTAACTTTGAAAGCAGAGAAGTGCCACTTTGCCTATGAAGAGCTGCTGTTTCTAGGCCACATTGCTAGCAAGGAGGAAGTACGCCCAGACCCGCAGAAAACAGCTGCTATCGCAATGTTTCCGCCACCGGCCGATAAGAAAGCTGTGCACAGATTCCTCGGACTGTGCGCGTATTACCGTCGTTTCGTAAAAAACTTTCGCGCATCGCCGAGCCACTGATCCTCCTGACAAAGGCAGATGTGCCATTTAAATGGGAGGCGCCGCAAATAGAAGCCTTCAAGGAACTTCAGCGCCGTTTACAGACCCCACCGATCCTTGCGCACTTTGATGAAAACGCCGAGACTAAAATTCATACCGACGCAAGTAGTGTGGGCCTAGGCACTGTCCTCGTTCAGAAAATTGACGGAGTGGAGAAGGCCATCGCGTAAGCTGGCCGTTCCCTGTCCAAAGCCGAAGCTAATTATTCGACAACTGAGAAGGAGTGCCTCTGCATCATCTGGCCTACGTCGAAATTCCGCCCCTACCTGTACGGACGACCGTTCAAGGTGGTCAGCGATCACCACGGACTGTGCTGGCTCGCCAGTTTGAAGGACCCCTCCGGCCGCCTTGCTCGATGGAGCCTGCGGCTCCAGGAGTTTGATGTAACCGTCGCTTACAAGTCCGGACGTAAGCACTCTGACGCCGACTGGCTGTCACGAGCCCCTGTAGATGCACCGCCGCCGGACGACGATGAGGACGCCTTCCTGGGACCCATCAGCTCCAGCTCTTTTGTACAACAGCAACGCGCGGACCTCGAGATAAAATGCCTCATGAAATACTTGGAAGGCAAGGTTTCTTTACCCCTCGCCTCGTTCAAGCGAGGATTGTCTTCGTTCTGTTTACAGAATGATGTCCTCGTGAAGAAGAACTTTGCAGCGAACAAGACAGCCTACCTCCTTGTTGTACCTCTAAGTCTGCGCGGAGAAGTTCTTCAGGCCTCACACTACGAGCCGACAGCTGGACATCTCGGGTTTTCTCGCACCCTCCGCCGCATTCAAGACAAGTATTACTGGCCCCGACTGTCTGCCGATGTCGCACATTATGTGAGAACCTGCCGAGATTGTCAGCGACGAAAGACCCCTCCAACCCGACCAGCAGGAATTTTGAACCCCATTGAGCCCCCCTCAAGGCCCTTTCAGCAGATCAGCATGGACTTGCTTGGCCCGTTCCCGAAATAAACATCTGGAAATAAGTGGATCATTATAGCGACTGACTACCTGACCCTCTACGCCGAGGCAAAAGCCCTACCCACCGGAACAGCAGCAGAAGTCGCCAAATTTTTCGTGGAGAACATTCTTCTGCGACACGGCGCCCCCAATGTGCTCATTACTCACAGAGGAACAGCATTCACGGCGGAATTGCCGCAAGCCATCCTGCGTTACAGCCAAACCAGCCACCGGAGGACAACTGCATACCACCCGCAGACCAACGGACTGACCGAGCGCGTCAACAAAACCATCGCCGATATGCTCGCCATGTATGTCGATGCCGAACACAAGACCTGGGACGTCATCTTGCCTTACGTAGTCTTCGCCTACAACACTGCAGTGCAGGAGACCACCCAGATGACGCCTTTTAGGCTCGTCCATGGCAGAGTGGCCACGACCACGCTGGACGCCATGCTGCCGAACGTTACCGAGGAAGATAAGGTCGACGTCGCCGCCCAGCTACAACGCGCAGAAGAATCCCGAAGACTTGCCCGATTAAGGATCAAAGACCAGCAGCGGACCGATGCCACACGCTACACCTACGAAGACGCGACGCGGAATACAAGCCAGGAGACCGAGTCTGGGTTTGGACGCCCATTCGGCGCCGAGGATTGAGCAAAAAGCTTTTGCGACGCTATTTCGGCCCGTAAAAGGTTCTTCGTCGGCTATAGGTGAATTGGACTATGAAGTCGTCCCTGACCAAATGACTGCATCCCAGCGACGCCGCGTACGACCCGCACTAGTCCATGTCGTACGCCTAAAGCCCTATCAGGCACGCTAAAGGACGCCGTGTTTCCACAGTCGGTGTTTATTTTTGCACAATCCGTTTTTGATTGTTGATAGCCGCATTATTTTCTAATGCATCGAGGCGATGCTTCTTCGATAGGGGAGTAATGCCGCGAGTCTTTGTAGCGCTTGTTTGTTGTGTTTATTTGTTCATGCTTCAAGGCTGCCGGCACGCCGCTTTATCGCTTCGTTTGTGACGCAAGACGCGCCTAGAATTATCTCGATGGATCGCATCCGGACGGAGCCGACTCTAGTTTGTGCCAGAATGTTCTAGTAACTTCTAAAGCTTTATCTCGAAGATTCGCTATCGGCTTTAAAAAGAGCACGGCCGACAGCGGTGGGCATTTTGTTCGACGAGCGCCGAGCAGGCTTGTTGCTTTTTCGCGGCTGTTTCTCGAGTACAGCGAGATATCGGGGGCCCTATTGAGCAGGGAAAAAGCAAGGCGCTAAGGTTTGGCGCCTTCACACCGAACCTTGCGGGCGAGGTGGAGTGGGTGCAGGGAGTGAAAGTCCTGGGAGTAGTGTTCCTCGCCAGCGGGGAAGTAGCCCGCGAAACCTGGACTAACCTCCGCACGAATGCTGAGAAACGCCTCTCGGTGGCGTAAACTTTCCGCCTTTCAATGGCAGAGCGCAGCTATGTAGTTAAGTCTACAATCCTAGCCGCATCTTTTTTTGTCGCCCGCGTCGCAAACCCACCGCGCACGTTTGCTCGCAGGCTAACCTCGGCCTGTGGCTCTTTCGTTTCGGCGGGCAAAACCGAACTTGTGTCACGAATGTTCATGCGCCTTCCATCGTACATGGGTGGGTTTAGTATACCTTGCATTCACACCATGTGCAATGCGCTCGCCTTGCGAGGAGTACGAGATCTTGTACGCAACCCAGACTACCCCAGGAGAACACTCCTCACATACTTTCTGGGTAGAGCGCGTAACGTGTTTTTTACACAACACGTGGTTGGCCCTACAGCCGAGCAGCCGCCGGCATTTTTCGTTAACGTGAGTCGCACACTGGCGTCGTTGACTGCCAGCCTGCCCGATCTGGATGTTGATGAAACCCCGCCCTCCAGGATGTGTGAAGCACTAACGGTCGCTGAGCTGACCCGCGAACAACTCCAGAAAACGAGACGGGCACGCTGGCGCCAACTGACCTCAGCTGCGCTTCCTGCAGATTTCAGGGACTTCGGCTGGCTGCGAGGCTAGCGGGTCCTGCCCACAAGAGACCGCCTTGCGGCGTGGGGCGTGGCGCCCTCCGCCCGATGCCCGCAGTGCGGTCTCCTTGAAACTTTGCAGCACGCAATGTTTGAGTGTGTAGTTGCGCGCACCTTTTGGATATTAGTGTCACGCATGTTTTTAACCCGCCTGGAAACGCGCACCAGTTCACCCGAAGTGTTTAAAAATATGCTCTTGTGTGTCGGCATGTTCGTTTTGTGGCGGCAGCGTTGAGTGGCTTCCTTAAACGGGCGTCCGCAAAGAACAATGTTTCCAATGTTGCAGCGCCTCCGCACGCACCTGTTTGAACAAGCATGCGTGGACGCTCTGTCAATGAGCGAGGCTGAGTTTTTGCGCAAATGGTCGACATACTTTTTCGTCCTGCACGGCGGTCGAGTGTCGGCTTTCTTACTGCCTTACTTACGTGCTCAGTGCTGCGTCACTGCGCATGTGCTTGACTAATCAGAGCATTGAGTTCAGCTGTTTTGTTTTGTATTTTTTATGTTAACACAGAACAAAATA
This sequence comes from Amblyomma mixtum, assembly GCF_055824585.1. Taxonomy (NCBI): domain Eukaryota; kingdom Metazoa; phylum Arthropoda; class Arachnida; order Ixodida; family Ixodidae; genus Amblyomma; species Amblyomma mixtum. The sequence continues at coordinate 141,581,738 of NC_143012.1, read as the reverse complement.
AACTTCTCTTTCCACGCCGCCGCCGAGTGATTCAGTTCTTTGCGGGCGCAAGTCAGTCCAAATAAAGAGTTTCGTTTCGAAGACGTTCTCGCTGGTTTCCTGTTCGCCGTACTGCAGTCACCACTACGTGACAATATTGTGAAACAGAGCGCAAGCACGTAATGCAGCAGAGGTAGCACCATGTCACCTTCCGCCTGTCCTGTATAGCTTTTCTCGGGTCTATTTCAAAATGTGTTTTTCTTTTAAATCAGAACACTGAAGCAAGTTTTGTTTCAATTGTGTATAAAAGCCTAACATACACGCGCAGTGCAGTCATCCGCAGACTTTGAACAAACTGGCTGAGAGGTATGTTTACTCGAGCATCGTTCGCAATGGATAGAAAGGTGTAATGAGTGTGTGCTTGTGAAAAGTAACTAGTCTCGTGCACGCAGTCACTTCGCCATAATCTTGTCTCACCCAAAGAGGAGTGCCTACAGATGAAATAAATGTTGCGCTAATTTCAGCTTCATTTGGGGAATAATGTTGCATACATGGATCGCTTACCTCCTATGGCTTGGCCACCCTGTATATCAGCACAACTTTTGTTATAGACGGAAGCAGCACCAGAAGACTGTTCGGACTTAATCTTCACTGGCAGAATGCTGGCCTGGTGTTGGAATGCTTAGTGCTCCAGCAGTGAACAGTAATAGCCAAAGTCTTCAGGGTGGCTGCCCTATAGCTCTATGCGCGCCGAATCACACTATATATGCTTGCTAAAGTGCACAGATGATTTCACTGCCTCCTTTTACTAGATCCTCATTTGAAAACAACGCATCACACACAAAAATAAACCCACAAACGAGTTCAGCGTTTAACGTGGACAGCAAGAACACATCACGAACTAGTTCGTTTTCCATCAGAACGAAAACAGCGCAAACGAGACACTGCGCTTGCGTCTTGTCCTTCCTTTCTGCGTCCTTCGTGAAGTTTGGGCTGTTTTCATTGCGGTGGACTGCAAGAGCTGCTTGTTTTTTTTTGTATCAGAGTTAGCGGAAATGCAGTTTATTGTACACAGAGTGCAGTACAAGCAGAAAAAACGACGTAGACTTTCGTCTGCGAGTTCCTTGATAAAGGAAGAAGTCAGCCATAGGTGGTCATTACAATCGCTAAGCTGATGTCCAAACATCTTTGGAACGTGTCTGATGACTTGTGATTCGACGTTGCATGTAACAGATGCCGAAGCCGCAATATTTTCTGCAAGTCGCACCATCTTTTCGCATATGCTAAGCGTCGCAGCGCAAGGCACAGTGCGTCGCGGCCTAGCGGGGTTACTTTCTGCGCACGCCCACTTTGTACCAACAGGCACAATGCCCTGAAATAATCATTCATGCCTTCTTTCTGGAACCTCAACTGCTTTTTGAACAGGGTGCAGTCGATATTATCAATATCTAGAAGTGCGAATCCGGAACCATACTTATATAGCTCATGCTTCGTCCGGCGCCTCAATTCATACTCAATATTTTGTGATGAATTAAGTGGCTTTTAGTAGCCACCGACCTTTTCTAGGCCACATCAAGTCACCGATTTCCTCAAATTTCAGCATCGAGGCAACATTATGATCGTGCAAGATACTAGAAGGTTGGTTTATGGAGATTTAACGGCCCAAAACTACTCAGGCTATGAGGAACGCCGTATTGAAGGGCTCCGGAAACTTCGACCGACTGGGGTGCTTTAACGTGCACTGACATCGCACATACACGGGACTCTAGAATTTTGCCTCCATTGAAATTCGACCGCCACGGCCTGGATCGAACCCGTGTATTTCGGGTCAGCAGCCGAGCGCCATAACCACTGAGCCACTGCGGCGGCTCAGGATACTAGAAGACATACCGATTACCTGCCAATTCTTCAGTACTACAACGCTCTCAGTGGAACTTACGACTTGGCAGTGGCTGCACCGTGCCGCGCGTCGACTCCACCCGACTAGGCGAAATTAATTTCATTGAAGTGCACTAGATGTTACGCCGGCGCATTTTGAAATGTACATAGTATATCGACAGTGTTGCTGTTAGCGTACAACCAACTAGACTTGTTCGAACGTTCTAGCGAACTAGCTGATTCATTTCAATAACAGGTAGGCCGGTGCAAATAAATCACGACAGGTGACATAGAAACGAAAAGTAGACCTCGGTTGCAGACTTCAAACTGTTTATTCATGAATGAAACCGCAGGTTATGCAAGTGCGCAATCGAAGCATAAAAAAACCTTTGTAATTCGCACAGATTTTCATATAAGGTAACACAGTGGCCATATTTTTCTCTTCATGGGTAAACGAAAGCATCACAGCTTGCCTTGTCATCAATGCGCGACTCAGACTATGCGACGGACTCAGCCTACGCGAGGCGTGCTTGTGCGAGCGAAGAGAGGTTATCGCCCATCCTGCTCAGAGATCGGCGGGTGAGGTACATCATCAAGGCGGCGAAGAGTGCATGTGTACAGAGCAGGTGTCCAATCATCGTCGCATCACTCACACTATCGAAAACAAGCACCGGTTTTAATGCGGCAGCATTGGGAGGGCCATCACGGCGTCATGGCACCTGCTTCTATGTGAACACTCCGTTTGTCAACCGTAGTAGGTGGTGAGTTCGCTGCTGAAGAGTCGGCGATCGAAACGACCTTCGACAGAAGTTAGACGGCATACCCTAGCCTCTACCGCAAACCTTGTATATACAGTATCCGTGGTACAGTATCCGCGTGCCTGTCGAGACTATTGCGGCTGCCGACCATATTTGAAGGGCTCGCGGATACTGTACTCTAACCGAAACCAAGTGTCACGTGAATTGGTGGAAGCTTTTCCTATTCTAGATAAAGGGGAAATTTGTGTAGCGAAACCCTCAGTGAGCTTGCATAAAAATGTGCGGCGTTTCTGCGATATACGCTCGCAAGGCATTACTGATTGATTTTTGCATACGTTGTGGTGATGTATTTCTACTTGCGTTTTCGCTGCTGTGTTAGGGAAGAGGGCACGTGTATTTGGCAAGGTTCTATTCGTTAACCTTTTTATTTATACCTTCCGGGACTTGTTGAGCATGTACGGTTTTATCTTGCTTATAAATATATTGCCTTCTGAAGCAAGAGATCACTGCTTAGTCAGTGCTGTGCTTGTCTCGTATCTACTCGTCCGTCCTCCATCACGCCGTTTTTCAATATGGCAATTCCGTCTCCAGCCCACCTTTATACTGCTGTATTAACGAACAACGTCCGCGAGGAAGAGCAACAAACGCTTGGCGCCCCGCAAAAGACGATACGCACAGCGGAGCCCGCTGCCATGAAGCACGCCGCCGCCGTGCGCGGTCAGTAGTGCCCCGTCAACCTGCCCCAGACGCGTTATGTAGCACCCCATCGAACGCAACCACCCGCGCGTCCAACCACCCGCGCGACGGAAAACACACATCTGGAGAACATGCAATGAGCGCCGCCGCTGAGCCGCATTCCTCGGCACTGCCTCTGCTGAGGAATGGACGCCCGCAGCATCTCATTTGATGCCCCACTGCCCCACCCCCGCCAACGACCACGCGAGATCGACGACTACATACGTGAAGTAGAGCTTATGCCATCGAGTGACCTGTTCCGAATTTCATCGCCGCCCACACCATGCTTTTTCGTTGCAGGCAGGAGTTACGAAGGGGATATTGGAAGAAAGTCGGGCCGCGCCCCGAAGGGGAAACTAAAGAAAGCAACCTCCGGAGGTGAGGTTGCTGGCCGACCAATATTCTCTAGTGCCGACGACCAAATGCATCGCCCCATCCACTACGACGACTACGCGAACGAAGTGCAGCCCGAAAGTGGCCGGACGCAGCTTCGAGATGACAATGCTGGCATGCAAACCGACATCGACGTGCCCGACCCGCCGAAGCCGTTATCTCCCCAGAGACGTACAGTCTTTGTCAAAAGTAACCAGGCTGCATGGTTTGCTTCTAGCTTGTATAGTGGAGCCCTTGTGACTCTCCTAAACATCAAAAGTTGTTGGAAGGTAAGAAGACCCCCCGTCCTTACTTTTAACAGCCATTTCAGCTTCAGGGAAGCTGTACGGGTTACACTGTACGAGCTAGAAGCAAACCATGCAGCCTGGTTACTTTTGACAAAGACTGTACATGTAGTTCGAAGGAGTGACCTTCCGACCTGGCAGTTCCTACTGACGGCTCCAAGTTACTGCTGTGGTTGACATGGCAGCACACTATTTGGTAATGAAGAGAACATTCGCTGCGTAGCTCAGGAAAGTCACGCGCTCTTGGGACGGCCCACGAATCCGCACAGCAGAAGACTGCTTTATTACACCATCTTAAGGAAGCACGCCGCGACTGACCGTCAGCGGACATACCTATCTTGTCACCTTCGTAGAGCTATAGCGATGTTCCCACGGCGTCATACTGGGCATGGATTTCCTTAGTGAGCACCAGACGATAATTGACTATCAATCCAACCTTCTCAGGCTTTCGACGAACGAAGCCATTCTTCGGTGATGATCCTGAAACATTACGTTCCGCTGAGTGCCCTGATGAACAAGTAAGCAACCGACCCAGCTCAAACGTCATGGTCACTGTAGGTGCAAGGAAAGCCGAGAAAATTGACGCCATATTCGAAGGCAACTGGAGTTGCTTCTCGACCGAGGAATCGACATCACAAGGGGTAACTAATTTCCGCAATGGCAAGCAATGACGGCAATGATGGCAATGACAAATTCAGCTATGAATACCGGCCCGTCAACAGAGCAACCACGACTGCATTCTTAGACGATCTATTCGGCCTTCGAGACGACTAGGTCCTCTCCATTGGAATCTCTGAAGATTCACCTAAGGAAGATCGCACGCGATACTCCGGCATCAACCAAGCGGTGCCCGGTGAAAGACAAGACCAGATCTGCAGTCTCCTTCAGAGCTAAAGTTTTTTTTTGCTTATTCAAAGGCGTGACGAATATCGGTTGCAAAGCATCGCATTATAACCGGTGAAGACACCCACTTCCTGCCCCATAGCCCCTACCGTGTCTCGACGTGCAAAAGTCAACTCATCCGGAACCAAGTGGAAGAAATGCTTCGCGCCAACGTCATCCATCTATCGGACGCCCCTGGGCAGCCCACGTAGTTCATGTGAAGATGGACGGTAATCTCCGGTTTTGCGTGAACAGCGTACTGAAGAAAGATGTCTACCTTCTAATAGACTCAAAAGAAAACATTCGACAGAAGTCTGTCTGGTTGGGAAATTTAATGTTAGGAGAAGGTAAGTGACGCCAACCAAGTAAAATACAGGAAAAACACGACGTTTCGGGACCGGCTCGGCCCCTTCTTCACGGTGTGACTACGGGCGAGCGCAGCTTGGCTTTTTAAGCCCCTGTGTGGAGGACCTGCGGGTCAATGGCCGCAGCCCATGGACGTAGGATGAGGGGAGAGTCCCCAGGGAACGATTAACATTCTCTCGTGTTTGCTGTATGTGCCACGACTCGAGTAGAAGCCTCCTGCGTGGGTTAGCTTCCGTTTCCAATACAATGGTGCTGTCGAAGTCAATTGGGTGGTCACACCCTTCACAGTGTTCGGCCACGGCGCTGCGTTGACGATTCATGTGACGGACGTCCGCTTTGTGTTGGTTCATCCTTTCCGCGAAGTTCTTCGTTTCCCCTATGTACGACGCCGGGCATACGGAACACGGAATTTTGTACACGACGCCCTGGGCCTTTTCTCTGGGCTGCCGGTTTTTTGGGCGGGGGAGAAGGCGACCGATAGTGCTGGTCGGTTTGTGCGTTGTCAGCACCCCTTCTTTTCCGAGAATGCGACCGAGCGTCTCGCTCACGCCTCTCACGTAGGGGATGCAAACACGTTTCCGCTTCTGGCATGCGTCTGAGGAAATAATAGACCGGATTTTGTTTTGCCTTTCTTGTTTCCTGATGATGCGCCGGATGAATGAGCTTGGGTAGCCGTTCTTTTGGAGGTCAGAAATGACTCGGTTCTTCTCCTTCCTTTTATCTTCACTTGAGGAACATATGGAGTCGGCTCTCTTCAGTAATGACGTCACGACAGATGCTTTGTGCGGGATGGGATGGTTCGAATCGAAATGTAGGTACCGTCCTGTGTGGGTTGGCTTCCTGTGCACCGAGGACTGCAGGCCTTTGTCGTGCCTTGTAAGTAGGACATCCAGAAAAGGCAGGCTGCCCTGCTGTTCATGTTCAACAGTAAATTGTATGGCCGGTTCAACTGAATTTAGATGACTCTGGAGGTTTTCTATCTCTGAGGTTTTCACCACACAAAAGCCTACAACGGAGAATTTTTCAAGCAAACAACCGGAACTGCTATGGGGGCATCAATTTCAGTCACAGTGGCTAACCTAACCATGGAAGACGTCGAAAGCCGGGCCCTCTCCTCCTTTAATCCCAAGCCAAAGTTATTCCTCCGTTATGTAGACGACTGCTTTTGTGTGGTGAAAACCTCAGAGATAGAAAACCTCCAGAGTCATCTAAATTCAGTTGAACCGGCCATACAATTTACTGTTGAACATGAACAGCAGGGCAGCCTGCCTTTTCTGGATGTCCTACTTACAAGGCACGACAAAGGCCTGCAGTCCTCGGTGCACAGGAAGCCAACCCACACAGGACGGTACCTACATTTCGATTCGAACCATCCCATCCCGCACAAAGCATCTGTCGTGACGTCATTACTGAAGAGAGCCGACTCCATATGTTCCTCAAGTGAAGATAAAAGGAAGGAGAAGAACCGAGTCATTTCTGACCTCCAAAAGAACGGCTACCCAAGCTCATTCATCCGGCGCATCATCAGGAAACAAGAAAGGCAAAACAAAATCCGGTCTATTATTTCCTCAGACGCATGCCAGAAGCGGAAACGTGTTTGCATCCCCTACGTGAGAGGCGTGAGCGAGACGCTCGGTCGCATTCTCGGAAAAGAAGGGGTGCTGACAACGCACAAACCGACCAGCACTATCGGTCGCCTTCTCCCCCGCCCAAAAAACCGGCAGCCCAGAGAAAAGGCCCAGGGCGTCGTGTACAAAATTCCGTGTTCCGTATGCCCGGCGTCGTACATAGGGGAAACGAAGAACTTCGCGGAAAGGATGAACCAACACAAAGCGGACGTCCGTCACATGAATCGTCAACGCAGCGCCGTGGCCGAACACTGTGAAGGGTGTGACCACCCAATTGACTTCGACAGCACCATTGTATTGGAAACGGAAGCTAACCCACGCAGGAGGCTTCTACTCGAGTCGTGGCACATACAGCAAACACGAGAGAATGTTAATCGTTCCCTGGGGACTCTCCCCTCATCCTACGTCCATGGGCTGCGGCCATTGACCCGCAGGTCCTCCACACAGGGGCTTAAAAAGCCAAGCTGCGCTCGCCCGTAGTCACACCGTGAAGAAGGGGCCGAGCCGGTCCCGAAACGTCGTGTTTTTCCTGTATTTTACTTGGTTGGCGTCACTTACCTTCTCCTAACTACCTTCTAATGCACATCGATGATGCCTTAGAGCGCCTCGGCGCCAAATACTTCTTGTGCACTGACCTAAACAGCGGGTAATGGCAGTTAGAGGTCGATGAAAGGGACCAAGAGAACACTGCCTTTATCCCGTCTGACGGCCTCTGCAAATTCAGGATAATGTCATTTGTACTTTGATCAGCTCCAGCAACGTTCCATTGTGTAACGGACACAGTACTAGCAAGCATGAAGTGGCCAACTTGTCTCGTATACTTACATTACGTTGTTTTCCCCCTCGACCTTTCACGGTAATCTGAAAAGGCTTCAAACCGTGCTCGAGGCAATCAAGTCATCAGAGCTCACCCTGAAACCAGAGAATTGCCACTTCGCCCGTTATGGGCCACATCTCAAGCAGCCGTAAAATACACCAGGACCCGAGGAATACCGCTGTTGTCACAGTTTACACAGTCGACTGACACGGAAGCTATGCGAAGATTCCTGGGGCTGTGCGCGTATTACATAACTTTGTAAAGGGCTTCGCGCATCACCGGGCCCTTGAGTGCCATTGAAGTGGGAAGTTCCCGCAGCCTGAAGCATTCCAGGAACTTATGCGTTATAAATAAGGAAGTACTTAATCATCCACATCCTTTCCGAGAGCAGCCTTACGGCTACAATTCGTCCAGGTCCAGGGTTCAAATTCGGAACTCTGGTCCTCAATGTGTCGTCATGACTTCTTGGCCGATCAACGGCGACGGCTCGCTCCACGGCGTGTCCTTAAGCGCAGGACGGTTATATCTACTATAAAATGCAATTCGCGCTTGTTGTTGGTTTATTTGCGTTCGATATTCGAATATACAGCATGAAAAACTATAGGATGCCGTTGCCAGCCCGATTTTCAAAATAAGTGCTTCAGTGTCTGTTTAAGAGGGCGGTAATGTCGAGAAGATAATTTAAAAAAACTTCTGTTTGGGCTAGATGGTGCATAGCTTATTTTGAAACGAATTCAAACGCACAACACGCACACAAGAAAGGAAAGACACAGGACAGGCGCTATCCTGTGCTGTCCTGTGTCTTTCCTGTGCCTGTTCTGTGTGTTTCCTCTCTTTTTTGCGTGTTGTTGTGCGTTAGAATTCATTTCAAAATGTCAAGAAGCATTGTTTTTTGTTCACGCTCAAGGCCCCCGACAAGCGCCTTAATAACTTTGTTTGTGACGCGAGATACGACTGGATTTATCTCCAATTCGCAACCGCTGCACGACTTCGCTAGGATTGATGTCAGGACACCCATCTATCTACTCTTGTAAAGCAAAAAATGCCCAAGAGATAGCCTTCTGGCGGAACTTAAGTATGCCTTCAAATTTTTCATTATCTTCTGTTACAACTTTTTCTAGTATGGGCTATTGTCAGTACTTTAAAATGAGCAAAGTGTAGCCGCCAATTTCAATTTATTTGAGTGGGACACTGTCAGTAAGTAAAAGCGGTGAAATTTAGTAGCACACTGCTGCTGATTTTGGACAAAGAGAAATTCTTGTTTGCGGAGAGATCAGAACCCGTATTGTTCATCTGCAAGCATTCTCACCTCCCCCACCCCTTTTCCTTTTGCGTCCCGACCCCGGACCTCTCAGTTCTTGACCTTGCGCCTGCACCTCCGGATAGGAGCGGCCCTCCTGATGGCAACGCCGTCGCGTGGCCTCACTTCCACCTCCTCGTCCAAGATGTCGCCGACCTTCAGATAGGAGCGGATGTGCTCCAGCACGTAATAGCCCAGTCTGTCGAGCTGACGCCTTTCCGCGGCGCCCTCTTCTAGGCCTTGGGGACGGTTGCACACCAGTTCCTCTTTCACGATGCCAGCCAGCTGCCAGAACTGCGCCCAAGGGAGAAACGCGCATGGCTATCAGGTGCACGACGTTTTTAGTGGTTGGGCGCACTACGCTGGAGTTAATGTACATAATCTTCGTCATCATCATTCGGACGACGACCATTGCAGGATATAGGCATGTCCCATATCTCTGCAGTAACCCTGTCCTGTGCCAGATGTAGGCATCTTAAACCCGTTGAATTACAGGTCTGGCCGCGCCACCTTAGTCAGTTGATCCACAGCCGCAGTGTACTGAGGACCGATGGTTAATTGGTGCATTCGTATAGGAGGTTGTGTCCAAGTATTGCACCATGGTGGCCAGACCTTGTTCTGGTGAGGGAGTGCCTTTTGGGCTCTGGTCACAAAGATCAGGCGGCGCCCCTGGACTGGTTATGCAATTCGGTCAGGAGGCGGATTTTTATTTTATCCGGCGAAGAATTGCGCGGCGCCCTGATCCGAACGCCGGTCCTCCTGCACGCGATGCGAATACTATACCTTTACGCCATAGAACTGCTAAGCAAGCTAGCTGTAGCAAATATATTTCCTAACTGTGCCCTGACAGAGAGGTAACGGAAAGATGCAAATGGGCGTCGAATATCGACTGAAATATCACTGCGAGTAATGCATTTCGTACATATTGAGCTAATCGAATTCGTACTTCTGGACTCAGCCATGTTCCTACTGTCGTGCAGTTGCAGCGTTTAATTTAGCGGGTTTCACAGGAGTATCTTAGTGCGCAAGTTAAAGCGCATGTGCGCCGTATGAACCTTGAAACAAAAACTTATTGAGCGCCTAATTTAACCTTAGGAGAGTACAGCAGCAGTGTTAGAGAGTCCTTCAGCTTACTTTGCATTTCATTCCATCCCTTTTGAATTCGCTCTCGTTACCTCGCTCAACTGGTCGAGAGGGAGCTCCTCCGCGGCGCAGGGGTAGCGCCCTCGGCTCCCGACACCGGGTAGGAAGTTTGTATTTCACGTTTCGACGACTGAATTTGTTTAATACGCAAGTAATTTGCTATAATGTGAAAAAGCCTTTGGTAACTAATATTTGTAATGAGGACCGTTATAACATATTACTACCTCATAAACGCAAGAAAACCTACAAATACCATGTCTGACTTCACACCTGTGAGCTGCACACAAAAATAAGGCACCTGAAGCGCCCTGATAGTACCATTCTGAAGCGATAGCTTCACTCTGCTAGGCAAAGCCGGGTATCGCCGTGTGTGCGCATGTGGGCATGGCTCTGGCAGGTGGTACCCAGAGAGCAACCTGGGAGGCAGGTGGGCCACCTTGGTCACGTGACTTGCGGCGCCATCACAAACTGCCCACCGCGGCAGGTGGCAGTTAAATTAATGACTGGTTGCTCGTGGAGATCAACCTAGGCCTCACAAGGCGCACCGCTGGGAGCTCCTGCCATCGAAGGAGGAGAGGCGCATCGCTTAACCGCTGCACTATACTGTGCCGTGAGTGGTACGAGGAGTACAAGGAATTCATGAATGTCAAGTGGAGAATGATATATTGCATATACGGGAATTAACCCACTGCGCTATCACGCCATGCCCTTAAGGCTGAGCTTAAGTGTCTCCTCCTTGTTTGATGTGTTCTGTAATTTTCTTTATCTTTAAGAGTTCGTATAAAATAAACTTCTCGGGCAACAAAATTAGTTGATAGTTTGCGCCGTGTGTGTGGTTGGGGTTTTCACTTTCGGTATTGTTCGTACCCATGAGTAGCGCATTAAGAAGTCAATCGTTATCGCAATTTATGCAACTCCTTTGAAACGCCCCAAGCTTTCCATGTGAATGGCGTCACTCACCGCGTAACACCTAGACGCCACCCCACTAGACAAATGACGTATGTGTGACTTATGACGTATGACTTTTTTGCTAATCCAAATTATCGTCACACCACAGGATCCCGTGCATTCTGCGCAGTTGGAACTTAGGTTAAATGTTTAGGGGAATCTCCCAAGTTGGAGTGGACTTCTAATAAGGGAGTAATTACTCACTGTCACGCACGTAAGCGAAGCCTTGCGACTACAAAGGAAATCTATACAGCTTCCACAGCTTCCCTTTCGTGTTGGATTCGTCTAGGACTTTTTCTTTAACTACGAAGTTTCTATGAAAGCCGTTCAACTTTCCTTTGTAGCCGTAAGGATGCGCTCAGGAATCCACGTCAAATGCAGCCGTTGTGAAGCCGAGCGTGGTGGCAGCTGCCGTCGCTGATTGGTGGGTCCAGAGTGTGATGTCACGCATTATGTGATCCGGTGCAAGCGTCAGTCGTCAACTGAGCTTGGATACGTACGGTGACGAGGCCATATATGCTATGGCTTTGACGCACTTAATGGAATTAAGTATCCCCCCTCCCCCACCCCCCTAAATTTTGACGAAACCAATGTAAGAATCCTAACACAAATGCCTAAAACTTTTCCGGGTGGTAAGAGAATGATCTATCCGAAGCCTTCGTTCACTTTTTCAGTCGAGCTAAACGAGACCTACTATCAGCAGAATGAAAAAAAAAATAATTCGGCAGAGTGACTTTGGCTGCTGTCTTAAAGTCTGAAGCTACGAGAGGTTTTGCTGTCGATAGTGCATGTAGGGGAACGCTCTCGGTTTTTCATGCCTATCAATGTTCTCGATATCAGTTGCTAAGCCGGCGAGTAGATGTATTTGAGGTTTTTTTTCAATCGTGAGAAATGTGTAGGGAGGGTAGCACAGTCTTTTTAGGCTAAGCACCTCGTTTGCGAAGCTGCCTCCGACCACGTCGCCGCAAGGTTGCGATGATACCATTTGCGAGCAGTAGCCAACTATACTGTGTTTGATGGCGATTTAGTAACAAATTAACAGGCCAGGAGAAATAAAGCCAGCTGAAAGGAGAATAACTAAAACAAAGGTGTGCCTCAAGCGACTGCAGTTCGTCACTGTATGGCGTTTCAGAGGTATATTTTTAGCAGCTTCCGATTTCGCTCAATGTGTTAACATTACCCCGGGAATTCGTGAAGTCCAAAGGACAAACGAAGAGCAGGCTGCTCTCGCCCCATCTAAATAGTTTTAATGCGAAAGGATTATTAGTCCCATCACTAGAAAAGCCGGAGGCGCATGCGTGTGTGAGTGCATGCGGCACATACTAGCAAATGTTACCGAATATCCCAGCGATAGCAAGAAAAATAGGCAGACGAAATCAAGCGGCCCTTTGACGCACACATGAGGCCGAGCACCACCCCTTCACGCAGTTCTATACATGTCGCTCTTCCACATACACTCGCCACTGCCCAACCTCCAGGTGGCGCCAGCTTTCCCGACATCCGCAGTGCGAAATTGCAAAGGAATCATTTGTCGTACAGCGCTCCGGGTAGTGTCATACTGACTGCTTCATTCCAAGGAATTTAAAAGTTGCCATAGTTAAAAAACTACAAAAAAGTGGTTCGCTAAAGGCTATTGACAATTATAGGCCTATTTTAATTCTACCTGCGATTGCGCAGATTCTCGAAAAGCACCTATTCCGAGTTATGTGCAGTTTTGTTCTCATGAATTATATCCTATCAGAGGCACAGCTTGGTTTCATTGAAGGTAAATGAACGTTTTGTTTATTAGAAAGTTTTACTGATATCATTTACTCATAGTTCGATAATGATGTATTCGTAGGGTTATCCGTTTTCGGGTTTTATATTTTTTCAAATTCAGGGGGTAAAAATCGGGCATTTTTTTCTTGTCTTGATAATAGCGGAGAAATCGGGTTTTTCGTGGAAAAACTCCGAAACTCGGGTTTTATCGGGTTAAATTTGCAAACTAATAGTTGCATGCGCAACACCTCGGTTTCCATCCAAGACCTGTCTGGTCTCTGCAGGTACCTTAGCTGAGAGAACGTTCGCTCAACGTCGCAGCTGCCATTAGCTAGGCACAAAAATGACAACGCTGCATTTGCTAGCTTTGGGTAACGCGCAGTTGCGTTGTTCCAATAGTCCATCACTTCAGCACCTTCATTTGTGGGGCTTGCTTCCAGCAAGTACTGGTTTAACTCCTCGCGAAGCGAGCCCACATCGTCCCTCACGGAAACAGAGGTCGGAAGTCATCAAACGACTGACTCAGCAGCCGCTTCTGGAACAGATCTAGTACGGCCTCCAGTTTCCATAATGTCAACTGGTTTTCTTCTTTGTCTGAGACGTTCCGTTTCAAAGTGCAGTCCCAATATATAGAGATTTTGGCACAAAACTCTTCACAACAAGTTTTTCTAACATGGCACTGCTCATCTAATATGCCAATGCTCTTAGGTACCATAGACAAAGCACCTTTCGCCCGATAACTTTTACCGATCATCGTGGAAAGCTCGTTGACAGTCTGCTGTAGCTTGACGTTTACGAGGTGATCGAAGCATGGCATGAGGAGTTTTCCGCTTTCAAACGTTTTCTGGACATCTAAAAGAGGCTGGAGGCACAGCAATTCCGTGGGCACAATTGTTTCAGAAATCGGAAAAAATCGGGTTTTAGCCGATATTTTAGGAAGACGTTCGGGGTGCAAAAATCGGGTAAAATCGGGTTTTACCCGAAAACAAACAACCCTATGTATTCGCATGTGGTCTGTTTTTGAACTCCAGCGAACCTTTCAGATGTGACCGTCATGAACTACTGCTAAAAGAACTTATGTCATGGGTTTGAGGGGTCCGTTCTAGGATCTGCTGAAATACTTTTGCTAATCGGGCCCAAGTTGACGAAATAGGCGGGCATCGAAGTACAGAGTCACTTTTGTCGGCGGGTGTTTCACAGAGCTCTGATTTATCACCTTTGCTTTTCAATTTAGTTATGAATGATATATCAAATGCTGTAGCAGAATGATCCCTTTTATAATACGCCGATCACAAGCTTTTGTTGTTTTGTTGTCAACAAATGTTTCGGTGGGCCATGGATGCTCCTAGAACGGATGTGGTGCATGTTATGGGATGGTTTTTAAACCATTCTATTTTAATTAATCAACAAGAAACTAAGCTCGTCTGTTTTCACAATCCCCTTGTTGAACCTGTGTTTTATATTTTTCACACTGTCTTAATTGTTGTTGCATTCCTATTAATTTCGCAAATAGTGTCAAATATCTGGGTATGCTTTTTGACAAAGATATGTCTTGGAACAGTCATCTTATCTTAGTATGTAACAAGCTTCATGCACCGATATTTATTACCTTTCCAGACTCGCAAACGTATTGCACACTCCCTCATTTATGGTATCCTCATATATGGAGTCTGCGTTTTATGACTGCTCAAAAACTCGGCGAATGAAATAAAATGCAATACTAAGTAACATCCTTCGATCCGTGGCATAAAACATGGACGGCTCACCTGACTGTAATTTATTTTAGTTTTTACAAGTGCCCTCTTTGATGCCCTCTTTTATGATGCAGTTATTCGTGCTCGCTTTTAGTAAAGTGAATATTTGGTTCCTTTCATTCCTGTTCGTTCTTTTCTACATCACCCTCGTTTTACGGTACCCCACTGCTACACTCATCATGGCCGCTTCAAACCTGATTATAACGCCGCCGCGGTGGCTCAGTGGCTATGGTGCTCGGCTGCTGGCCCGAAAAACGCGGGTTCGATCCCGGCCGCAGCGGCTGAATTTCTTTGGAGGTGAAATTGGAGGCCCGTGTACTGTGCGATGTCAGTGCACGTTAAAGAACCCCAGGTGGTCGAAATTTCCGGAGCCCTCCACTACGGCGTCTCTCATAGCCTTAGTCGCTTTTTGACGTTAAACCCCATAAACCAACCAACCAACCAACCAATCCTGATTATACACCCAAAATTTTTTATTCTCTGCCTGATTATATCTTTTCAGTTTTTCGCCATCACAATTAAAGCATTTCTTAAAAACTCTTGTGCCGGTAACTTAAGCTGTTTCTTTGTTCGTGTTTTGTTATTAAGGTTACTTTTGTTTGCTTGTTTTGCCGCGAATGTATTGCAGAATCTGTAATTCGCCGACAGCTGGGTGCTGCCCTAGAGGCCTTTACGGCTTGGGCAGAGCTGTCTTAAATATGTAAAGATGTTTTTTGAAAAATAAAAGTGTTTATTATTATTATTACTGTTATTGTTATTATTATTACACAAAATCTTCTTGCATGTAGCTTGCATCTGCTAGTCAAGTTGGAGGTCAGCTTGCTACAGGGATTCGAGCCGACGACATAGGAACCTCGTACTTTATGCCTTTCCAGAGTTTCGTGTAAAAATTGTGATGCAACCTTTCGTCGTACGCCGTTTCAGATACTGTCATACGCGCTTGCTTTCGCATTCCCACACGCAATTAGTGTTCAACTGACTGCACGCTATTGCGATTTTCGCCACCTAGAGGGGACGGTTCAATCGGTACAATATGGCTACCCTGTGTAGCATCGTCTCGTGTCAGCATAGGTGGAATCGCTCTCTCACGGCAACGTAGCTCTTTTGTAGCGAAAGAGCTACCCTAGGCTAGCAGAAGCGCGTTTCGCGGTGCATGCCAAAGGCCACAACTGCGCATGCGCCGTTACCAAGGCAACCAGTTGCTCTGGAGCCAAAAGTGTGCGCCGCGCGCCGGCGCTCCGCTGAGTTCCGATCACTTCGCTATGCGACTAACTGCGCATGCGGAGAGCCACGCCGCGTAGCTGGGATATAAGCCGGAAACGATGCGCTCGCTCCTCAGACGCGCACCATAGAAGAAGGAGAGCGGTCGTGCTCCTCACGGCAGCAGTACAGGCTGCGTGAAATTGAGTCTTCCGATCCAGAAGTCGTCGCATGGTACAAGGCCGGCCGACAGCGTGAAAAGAGGCGAGAAAGGCTAAGCGGGCGGCCGAGACGCTTGAAGAACGAGAGGAACGTCTCGCGAAGAGACGCCGCCAAGCGGCTGAACGACAACGACGGCGTGTCGCTACCGAAATGTCAGTAGACGAAATAGCTTTTGCTACGTATATCCTGGCCTAGCTGAGCTGAGCCGGTGCCAATTTTTTCGACGGTGGTGGCAGCCCTGCGTGATGCAAACGGTCTTGTTTGTCAGTGGCGTAAAAGAATAAACGAGAGACAAGAAAATAATTGCTGTCTGTCTTTCGAAAACAGCCACCGTGGAAGCGGAGCGGCAGACGGTGGACTCCTGCTTTGGAGTCAACTTAAAACCAATGTGTGCGTTGTATTGTGCTTCATGGCAGGCAAGCACTTAAGGTCATCATCACGCGCCGAACGAAAAGTTCGTTTCCGCAAAATGATTTACCACCTGAAAATGTGTTCGGAAGGTTTCATCATCATCATCATCATCAGCCTGACCACGCCCACTGCAGGGCAAAGGCCTCTCCCTTGTCTCTCCAATAACCCTGTCCTTTGTCAGCTGCGGCCACTGTATCGCCGCGAACTTCTTAATCTCATCCGCCCACCTAACTTTCTGCCGTCCTCTGCTACGTTTGCCTTCACTTGGAATCCCCTCCGTTACCATTAAGGTCCAGCGGATATCTTGTCTTCGCATTACATGCCCTGCCCAAGCCCATTTCTTCCTCTTGATTTCAACTAGGATATCATTAAGCCTCGTTTGTTCTCTCACCCACTCCGCCCTCTTCCGATCTGTTAACGTTACACCTATCATTTTTCTTTCCATAGCTCGCTGCGTTGTCCTTAACTTAAGCTGAACTCTCTTCGTAAGCCTCCACGTTTCTTCCCCGTAGGTGAGTACCGGTAAGATACAGCTGTTGTATACTTTTCTCTTGAGGGATATTGCTACAGAAGGTTTAGTGCCTTCAAAACCATAAAAACAGATAAATTACAACTGCTTTATCTTGAATGATTAACCTAGGGTGTAACGGGGGGTGTTCATAAAATTGTGGGAAATCTTTTTCTTTTGTCTCTCTAGGTTTCTGCATGAAAATAAAATGTGGTTTGCGTTCACCACATATCTCCATAATTCACATGTGGGTTTACATTTGTCTGTAAAGCTAAAGCCTGGTGTAAGATATGTGAGCCCACTGCGTATACGACCTAATATCGCTTCATACATTCTTTATATTGCATGCTTATTTTCCTGATTTCTTTGTTGCGAGCTAGTGCAGAGCTTATGTCTGCTATTTCAATGCCATCAATTACTACACGGCTCGGGACCCAGCAAAAGTTTTCGTTATGATGTTGCGTTGCTAACCTTGTTATATTCTTTACCATATATCACAAACTTAGGGTTTTAATGCATTGTCTGGAGTGTAATCCTCTTAGTAGGCTGAAAAAACCAGGTCAAATAATGGTCTTGATGCTTTCGTTGCATAATTCCGAACAGCCGCAAAGAGAACATGATATTCGGCTGTAAAAATCACTGCACACTGCGCAACTTTCGATACACGCGTTTTAAACTCAGTGTAGCTGCAATATTGTTCTTTTAGTACGAGATTTTTAACATCATGTGTTCTGTCGGCGTTTTTTCTTGGTGAAAGGCGTAAGTAAACCTGAGACCACAGACATTGGGAGAAATACATAATGGGTGGTCGTGGCTCTGCGCAGTACCAGGTAATTTGTCCAATATGCCGAGGCTGCGGCACATCTCATCAAACCACGAAAGTGGTGGCCTCCTTGCTTGGATTATATTTGTGGATGTCATTCCAGGCGAACAAAAGTAATCATTGGATAATAAAGGCATTTTGCTCGTGGTGTTATGTTGAGAACGTAGGCAGAAACGAGTGCAGTTCGCATATTTTCTAGCAAAGGCTTATTTCCAATAAAGAAGTGAAAAATATAAGAATGAAACTGAATCGGAATGAAAGTATTCTATCACCTCCGCTCTCCGTGGATAAAAAAGTGAGGTGACACCATACATGCATGCCGTAATATGGCCTGCCACTATACAGCGTGACGACACTTTTAGAGCTTGAAATGTGCCCTTTAGTCATATGTTCTCATAAATGTTTGTCGACAAATAGCGCCTTGTGTTTACATAGGCCCTTCGTTTCAGGGCAGAAAACCTTTTCTGGGATTATAGGCTCGCGCCCTCGTAACAAATGCACTCATTATATTGCACGCGTTCTACTAAGCCATCTGCTCCAATTTTCACCGTCTGTTTCTGGCACCACCAAACTCATGCAATGACACTTTGCTGCTTTTCAGTACCGTTATCGTGCAAGCATCTATTTAAGGCACTCTTAACGTAGATTTCAACAGCAAATCTCCGGCAGCAGTATGTGCAAGTGCCGGCGAACTACATAAACTACGGAGCAAACTACGTGCTACCGCGCTGCCGATCTTTCGTGTACTAGCTGGCGGCGCTACCGTAGTGTGGCGTTGATTTCGTGAAAATATCCCATACTTCGCAAGCTATTCGAAATCGAATGTCGAAAGCGGACGTCATTGCTCGCAAATCTCAAAACCTTTGGGTATAGTCGAAACAAAGCTGCAGACTGCAGCATCAAGGTGCTTACTTTTAGTTTTGCTTAAATTTATGGGGTTTGATGTGCAAAAACGAGTCAGACAATGAGGAACGCCGTAGTGCAGGACTCCAGATAATTTCAGCCACCTGCAGGGATCTTTAACGGTGGTTTGCTTTATGGGGTTTAACGTCCCAAAGCGACTAAGGCTATGAGAGACGCCGTAGTGGAAGGCTCCGGAAATTTCGACCACCTGGGGTACTTTAACGTGCACTGACATCGCACAGTACACGGGCCTCTAGCATTTCGCCTCCATCTAAGTGCGACCGTCGGAGCACGATGTATACACACCGAATGTGACCGACGCGACCTCTCTGTCGAGGGTCCGCAAGATCGGCATTCTGCACGGGCTTACCTCGTTCTGGAGCCGCCTGGCCCCCTCTCGGATGCTCAGCGCGGCATCTGCCTCGCTGAGGGACCCAATGCGCTGGACAGCCGTGGAGAGGCGCGGATGCCACGAGACCACCTCGAAGGCCACCGCAGCGCGCTTCATAGAAGAGCCGAGGACGAAAGCAGCCGCGCACTCGAAGAGTGCGTAGTTGCGCCGAACCTGCGAGGGTACAAAGGCGATGGCACTCATTCCCACACGCACGATTTGATAGACAATCGGTGCAGGCAAGGTGCCGGCTATGCCCAAAAGCGGAGGATGATCACTGTTGTGTTGTGTTGTGTTTAGTGGCACATAAGCATCAAAGACTGATGCTCACTTGGTCAGGGATGCAAAGCGGTGGAAACAGCGTCCCCACGGCGTAGCACGGCGTAGGCGCCAATTCATGTGACTGCCTGTCGGCGAGCGGGAACGGTAACCGGAAGGCGTATTGCCAAACCATACCCGGTAGGCGCACTCGAGCAAACGACGCCCAGAAGCGCGATAATGTTTCGTGACGTCACTTATTTCGAAAGCAAAAATGGCTGCTTTATGTGCGGCTGCGGTATTTTCACGCAGTTGCAGACATGTGATCCGAAGGGTCTATGCAAGCCACGGAAATGGCTCGTTTTGTCCTGGGTACTTGCCTCTGAATGCGCAAAGTGCTTCGACTCCAAGCAATATGCGCCGCTGGAGGAAGCATGCTCGCCCCTCGGGTCGAGTCTTCAAACTGACGCGAGACCTACGCAGTGGCGATGCCATGGAGCGTTTATATGTAGCAGTTTGTGGTTATTGCAAGCGTTCCTAATTCCTGCGAGGATCATCGCGCACAGCGGCGAGTAGGAGCTGCTCAGGATGAATTTCCTGTGCGCGCAAGAGCTGCATAGCACAGTTACAAGTGTCCGCTGTTGCGACCCGGGTAGCATGGCCGGACCGGTGAGGGGACGAGGAGGACGGGAAACTGGGTTATGAGGAAGGGAACGCAAACTTTATACAGTTATTTACATTATTTACAAAGAGCGACTGAGAATGACTCTCAGTGGACGGGAACTTCGTCAACCGGAGTCGACGGGAGCTAGCAGGCTTCTCTCGGCCGCACTCACAGCCGAGTGAAATAGGGTTCGGATTCCCCAGATCCCTGGCTGGGGAATAAAGTTCGAAGAGCACTGTCCAATCGGATGGACCGATGTGAACGCTGGTGTTACCACCCACGGCAGGGGCGGTGCTGGCTGTTCCGCTCTCTCGCAGCTCGGTCGATGGGAAGGGGTAGATGCTGACTAATCCAACACGGCTGGAAATGAATCTCCCGCAGTCTACCAGCAGGTGAACAAACGTGCTTCCCCGCCGGATGTCCAGAACACGAGACCTCTGTCGAGGACACAGCCGTCTTCAATTAACAGCCAGCTTGACTGTGCGTAGCACCCTTCCGTCTTTCGGCGACCCGAGGGTACACATTCGGCCTAACTGGCGCCGCCGCGTCGCCGCCGCTTCCGCTGCGGTTGGCGGCTGTCTATGGCCCCGTAAGCCCCCTTCGCATCTTCGGCCTTCGCCGCTGCTGCCGTGGTCACCTCCGCTCAAGGAAGTCCGCTGCCCTAATCCACTTAGGCTAGGAGGGGGGGCATCACAAGCACTACACGTGTCTGCCGCCTTCGCTGCTGCTCGTTGCTGCCTGCTCGGGCCCCCGTGGCCAGAAGTACGATCATGACACCGCGTAGTGAAAGTGATTGCGATCGAAGCGCATTCTTTTCCGTCAAGGCAGCGAAATGTGCTCCTGAGAAAACCCACTACGCACGCCGTATTTTCCGAACGCTGAAATTAATTTGGCTTTCCGCGCTAGTTGCATTCGTTGCAGTGACCGCGACCGAAGCGAGCCCACGACGTTGTTTCCGCAACGTATCCAGCGCCGATCTTGATCAGGATTCGTGTAACTACTATACTTAAAAACTGCCGTGTGTGCGACGTGACCCGATCTTTGCTTCACCGCTGTCGGACCTGTTTTCAGCCGCGACAAAAGCAGCATCGCCGTCTCTGTGCGGCTTGGGGCTCCATACAGCACATTTTGTGATGATGGGTGCTTGGGTCACGACTGGCCGGCGCCAGTGTGTAACAAGCAAAAATGTCGGTGTGCAGTGCAGATGTCTCTTCCGGAGCGTCGTCATTTTTTTTCTTACTTCCTGCGGGCTATGCAGAGCTATGTATGCAATAAGTATTTGCGTGAAGAACTGGTGACTAAAAGCAACTTCCTCTGCATGATGATGGGCTGAGCCAGATTAGTAGTTTTCGGTTCAGGTAGTGACAACATGGGACCGCCAGATTAGGAACTTGCAGTATAAACAAGTATCGCCGCAATTAAACCGCGCCTGCTTCACAGTCTACAAATCCCTAATACGTACTAACGATGTAACTTTTACATGAGATTTCGACTTGATTTTATTGGTTATGGTTTATTGGGGGTTTAACGTCCTGAAGAGACTCAGGCTATTAGGGACGCCGTACTGAAGATCTCCAGAAATTTCGATCACCTGCGGTTCTCTAACGTGCTATGACAACGCACAGTACACGGGCCTCTAGAATTTTGCCTTTATCCAAATTCGACCGCTGCGGCCAGGATCGAACCAGCGTCTTTAGAATCAGCAGCCGAGTGCCATAAATCACTGGGCCACCGTGGCGGCTGACTTGACTTTATGCCAAAAAAAAATATGACAGCAGCTTAT